>NW_008330115.1:334845-339087 GCF_000622305.1 Nannospalax galili
AAGCATCTGTGTCAACATCTGTAAGGTGGGAATTTGCTTTGTGGATCTTAGTTCCTGTTGTAATGAAATGATCAGTGACAATATATTTGCCTAACCCTAGGCAGATTGGATAATGGTTAGTGATATCTGGACTATTTAACTTTCTGCTTCAATTATCCAAAGAAATTTTCTTCCAATTCTTGGCCACACAATTTGCCTTAAACTGAAAAAAAAATTTGATTACATTCTGAAATCCAGATGATGTCATTTCCATTAATGGAATTCTGTTTTGTCAAAATAGATCATTACATTAAACCTGGCAGTGAGTGACACCAATGGGCAAAATAGTCTAGATTTGGGGCTTACTTATAAATATCAGTAATATTTTGTTTTATAGCTAGAGAGTTAATTGAAGATATTGTTGCAATATTTTAAGGTTTATTTTGGTTTAACAAAGTTGATTCATTACAAAATATTCTTTTCATTTGAAGAAGCAGCTCAATAAATCTCAAAAACAAAGAAAGGATTTTAAACTGAGCATTTTTCTGTGAATAGCATAAACAAAGTTTAGAGGGATGAACACCAGCAATATCATGTGTGTTCACCTCTACTGTCAGAAAAACACCACTGCTGCTAGTGAAAGAGGAAAAGGTAGTTTTTGCCTCCTCTCTCAATTTATATAATCTAATAAATATTTTTTCTTTATTTCTGCTGTGACCACTTATTTGAGCTTAAGTCAGGTTTCCCGATACTAACACAAACTTGCTGAAATATCTCCCATGTGGACTAACCTCACTAGTTCACAGGTTACAACTAATTAAATTTAAAGGATGCCCCCAAGGCTGGTTCTTTAGATGTTCAATCAGTCCCCACCTGTGATGAGAGAAATGACTGCTTCCTCTGAACACATACTTCAGGCCTCCCAGGCTGTAGGAGCTGGTAGTTATTTACCTCAAATATCCCCCTCCATAAAGTGTGGCACATTTGGCCCTGAAATGTTTCAGTGACTAAAATGGCAGATTCTGATAGCAATTTAAAACCTTCCTTCCAATTCAAAGCCTTCACTTCAAGGTATTTTGGTTAAATTGAAATTTCCTCTCACAACATTACACTCTTTAAGTCTTCTGGTCTGAATGCCCATCATCAGTTCAACTCCTGTACTGCAGTTCCCTGGTCTCATCCTGTCCCTGACCTCTTTTCAATCATTGCTTGTGGGAGACAGGCTTGAGCCTAGGGTGAAAGTCTTAATGACAGCCATACAGCAGGCCTGAGGCAATGGCCTGACCACTGGAGCCACAAGGAACGCCTTGTGACATTTGCTCCCAGATGATGAGACTGATGCCTAGAGCTCACCACTCCCTAATCACCACCCGTGGAATCCAAATTGCAACACTTAGATACTGCAACAGTCAGGGTCACATGGTTTCCAGGAATCCAGGCTCCATAATCTGAAACCCAGTATGCTAATGAGGCATCCTACCTGCTATTCTGTGATAGGACATTAAGTCTGTTATGCTAATAAGATGCTAATCTGTTATGCTAATAAGGTATCCTACTTGCTATACTGTGATAGGACGCTAAACCTGTTATGCTAATAAGGTATCCTACTTGCTGTGCTGTGATTGGACCACTACCCCTATATAAGCTTGTGCCTTCCTGCAAACGAGACCTGTGTCACTGAACCTGGTCTCCTTGTCTGAATATGCTAATCTGTTATGCTAATAAGGTATCCTACTTGCTATACTGTGATAGGACGCTAAACCTGTTATGCTAATAAGGTATCCTACTTGCTGTGCTGTGATTGGACCACTACCCCTATATAAGCTTGTGCCTTCCTGCAAAGCAGACCTGTGTCACTGAACCTGGTCTCCTTGTCTGAATGTGGCTCAGCTGACAGTCTCCTCATCAGCCCTGGGGTTGGGGACCGGGCAGAAGTGGTGACGACAAGAGGCAACACAAGGCAAGCAGAAGAGAAGCCTCAGCCCAGGGCGAGTGGAGGAGCAGCCTGGATGCCCATGAGAACAAAGGAACAGCACCCATGAGAATGGAGGAGCGGCTGCCACTGGTGGTAACCGCACTGCACAACCATCCATTCTTCATGGAAACTCGGTTTGAAACCTATAGATCAAACTATGGTTTTCCTTGTGTTGTCTAGGATACTTATAATGAGTGAGGAAAGGTATCACTTCTTCTTGTGCCTACATCAAGCATTGCTGTATTAAAATGTCATTGTGTTAGACAACCAAAATACTATAGTAGTATATTTTATCAAAATTACTTCATTCAGTATATCAATTCATGGAATAGAAATAGCTCATTTGGGTAAAGTGCTTGCCTTGCAAGCACGAGGACTTGCGTTTGATCTCAGTCTCTGAACAGGCATCATAAAAAGCCAGTTGTGTTGACACACATTTGTAATACCAGCTCTGGGGATAAGAAGACAGGCAGATTCCTGGAAATCGCTGGCCAGACAGCCTGTCTCTTCACATAGTTCCAGGCCAATGAAAGACCCCGCCTCACAAAGCAAGGCAGACAGAACTTGAACAACACTCAAAGTTATATACAGTAACTGCCACATACAAACATACACACATAAACACACACACACACAATATTTCTACTCAAGTTATATAAGTGAACATAGAGGCATGTTTTCCATATCATGGACAGTTTATTTCCATTTGTTTATCAAAGTTGTAGCTATATCTGTATTAGTACCTCTGCACTGTAACATATTTGAAATTATTCACTCATCATACGTCAAATGTAAAAATTCATTGAATACAAAGTCCTTCACAGGGACACTGCATCTGAAACTATGTAGCAATAACTAACTTAATGAGTTCATAGTACAGCAAAATAGATTTTCATCTTAATTAGCAGTTTAAAAAGTAATTCATTAAATTGCTTAGTTTTAATAGGCAAACCTCCAAGCAGTTGTTTCATTTCTCTATTTCTCTCTGCAAATGAAGTGATTGCATTTATTGTACATTCGGACTCCTTACATTCATGGGTAAATACTCTTCCATCAGTGTCTCAAACTTCCCACACTCCTGGGCAGGATCTTATCTGAATCAACATTGATCTCTACCTTACCAAATCACAATTGAAATGGTCAGCTACAGTGACCCTCAGCTGGTAGCATCATGTGACACACCTGGCCACAATCTCTTTGGACAGCCTTTCTTAGCTTCACATGGATTCTAGACCTTCATATATGCCTGAGTTTTCTGCTACAATGGCTGAGGGCTTCTCACCTCCCTAGCAATTCAATTTTAATATGATGTAGGATCATGCCTCAGAATTCTTTGCTTCTTCTTTGACACCTAACAGGCTAGTCTATTTATTCTTATAGCTTTGCCTATTATGGACAGACAAGTGTGTGTGTGTGTGTGTGTGTGTGTGTGTGTGTGTGACAAGTGTGTGTGTGTGTGTGTGTATGTATGGGTCTGACAAGTGTGTGTGTGTGTGTGTGTGTCTATGTATGGGTCTGACAAGTGTGTGTGTGTGTGTGTGTATGTATGGGTCTGACAAGTGTGTGTGTGTGTGTGTGTGTCTATGTATGGGTCTGACAAGTGTGTGTGTGTGTGTGTGTATGTATGGGTCTGACAAGTGTGTGTGTGTGTGTGTGTGTCTATGTATGGGTCTGACAAGTGTGTGTGTGTGTGTGTGTATGTATGGGTCTGACAAGTGTGTGTGTGTGTGTGTGTGTCTATGTATGGGTCTGACAAGTGTGTGTGTGTGTGTGTGTATGTATGGGTCTGACAAGTGTGTGTGTGTGTGTGTGTGTCTATGTATGGGTCTGACAAGTGTGTGTGTGTGTGTGTGTATGTATGGGTCTGACAAGTGTGTGTGTGTGTGTGTGTGTCTATGTATGGGTCTGACAAGTGTGTGTGTGTGTGTGTGTATGTATGGGTCTGACAAGTGTGTGTGTGTGTGTGTGTGTCTATGTATGGGTCTGACAAGTGTGTGTGTGTGTGTGTGTATGTATGGGTCTGACACTTAAAAAACTCATGACATTTATTACCCTTCTTTTAAGGCTGGTGGATCTGTAATTCTATCATTTGTTAACTTATAATGCTAGGTTTATAGCTATCTGAACATATTCTGTGAAGTCAATTAAACTAATATGTCCAAATAATTAACAGAAATTATTAAAAATATAAAGAAAATAATTTTGAAAATAGTTTGCCTTGTATAATTCTCTCAATTAAAACATACTTTTGAGGAAATAGGTAATCAAAGATGCATATAACAAAAACA
>NW_008330115.1:339328-357472 GCF_000622305.1 Nannospalax galili
TATTAAGAACACCTTCCACTAATTGTACTCTCCCATAGTCTATCCATCTGATTTGATGCATTCTGTCATATAATTTAAGGTCTAGTAAGTCAAGTTTCTATAGTCAGACGTCACTTGATGTGAGCTCATCCACTGGAGTCTAGTCAACCTATCTAGCATCACTCCCTTAAAGGAGATCAACTCTTCCTCACCCAGTAGTGATCAGCTGCCAATAGTCTTTCATTGATAAAGCTTGAACCTCCTGCCCAATTCCCCAGTTATAAGATGGTTTTGACTCACTGAGTTGGATCTTGTAAATGCTGTCATCATTGCTATAAGGTCATATGATCAAGCTCCCACAAGCCAGAAAAACTCTGTTCCCTTGTGGTGACGTAGCAACTATGACCCTTACAATATCTCTGGCCCCTCTTTTGCAATGGTTCTTAATCCATGGATGGGTAAGGTGTAATATAGGAGTCCTATTCAGGATCATGCACTCTGCAATCTTTTCTGCCTTGTGCTGACGTAGCAACCATGACCCTTACAATATCTCTGGCCCCTCTTTTGCAATGGTCCATGGATGGGAAGGTGTAATATAGGAGTCCTATTCAGGATCATGCACTCTGCAATCTTTTCTTCTCTGCACTTCTGGTCAGACACGGCATTCTATGCTAACTATGCTCTATTGCATGAGGAAGCTTTGCTGGTGATAGTTGAGATATACATCAACATTCTGTCTACCCACTGTTCCACTATGTTCCATGAGGCTTATTTGTAGAGGTTCAATTGAAAATGTGTCACTTAGGGCTGAGCATCTCACAGACACTTATTCTCTGTGTGGCCAGTTGTGGAATTCTTTAATATTCTCCATCTATTGAAAAAGAGCCTTCATTGATGAGTAGTGACTGGTATACTTGTCTGTAAATATAAGAATATATATTTTGCGTAGAGTAAGAAATTATGTTTTCTAGGGATGTGCCAGATAATAGAATTTTCTGTAGGATTTATGACCTCTCCAGCCATGTGTATTTCCCTATGTTTATAGTACCACATGAGTTCCCTCCCATTAAGTGGGCTTTCAGTCCAATTTGATAGTTGTTAATTACTCCCAAGATAAAAGTGCCAATATTTTGTCAATATAGTTTCCTGCTCCAGTCAATGCTGTGGTTATTAGGCTTTAAAGCTAGGGTTTTACAATTACTCAATTTTCTCCCTTAGCAGCTTGCAATAATGTCCTCAAAAACCATGAGAGCTTCACAATATCCTCATTAATGACATCCATAATGAAAATTTTAAATCTTTGAAGAGATTCAAGACACAAGGAATTGGAAGACCTCCTGTGTTGACAGATTGGTAGAAGTAATATTTGGAAAATGGTCAGCATGCTAAAAGCAATTATAGTTTCCATGCAATGCCAATCAAAATCAACATGATATTTTACATAAAATTAGAAAGAGAAATCCTAAATTTTGTATGGAATCACAAAAAAATCTGACAAAACCAAAGTAATCTTGAGCACAAAGAGAAATGACAGGGTGGAGGTATTACCATACCCGGTATCAAAATATTACAGAGCTATAGTCATAAATACAGCATGTTCCTATCACTAAAACAGACACATGGATCAGTGGAACAGAGTAGAAGACCAAAAAAATGAGTGCATGTAGTTTCAGCCACCTGATGTTTGACAAAGGTGCCAAAACCAACACTGGAAGAGGGACAGCATCTTCAACCAATGGTGCTGGGAAAAATGCATTTCCACATACAGGAGGATGAAATTAGTCTCTTATCTCTCACCCTGAACCAAAGCCTGCCACGAATAGATGAAAGGCATCAATATGAAACCTGAAACTACAAAATTCTTGAAAATTTGGGCAGTATCACACATGACATAGGTGCAGGAAAGAACATTCTAAATGGAAAATCAGTTGCTCAGAATTAAAGTCAACGATGAACAAGTGTGACCTCACTGAACAAAAAATCTTCTGTACAGAAAAGGAAACAATCAATGGGATGATCAAGAAATCCACCAAGTGGGAGAAAATCTTAGCCAGTTACATATATGACAGGGGATTAATATCCAGAATATACAAAGAACTAAAAAAAAATCAAGAAAATAAATAAGTTAAAAGATGGAAGATGGCCTATGGATCTGAACACAAAAGAGGAAATAAAACTGGCAAAGAGACATCTTAAAAAATGCTCATGATACTCAGTAATAAGGCAAACGCAAACAAAAGACTTTAAATTTCGTCTTACCATGGTCTGAATGACTAAGATCAAGAGACCACATGATACCAAGAGGTGAGGATAGGGGAATGCTCATTCACTACTGGTGGGATTGCAAACTCATGCAACCACTATGAAAAACAATGTGGAGAACTCTTAAAAACTAAAAATGAATCTACCATGGATCCTGTTATTTCATACCTTGGAATATACCTTAAGGACACATCCTACCACAGAGATACTTGAGCACAACTTTGTAGGTCACATTCTATATTCAGCTAACCAATACAAATATATTAATTGCTTTAATTAACATGGAATTAAATTAGCTTTATCAGTAATATGAAATACATTTTAAATAGCCCTTGGTAATGAATCTATCTTATAGACACACTGGTAAAAATTCAATGTGATGGTCAATAAGTGGATATTTTAAGTATCTATGATTTTGATCATATTATTACCTACTTTTTCCTCACTATATTGTCTTATTTTGGACAAAAAGTATGTAATCAATCTATGTATTCATATTATACATTAAACAATCTAAATATTTTGTTCAGTTGTTTAATTCCTTCACATGACTGTTGGCTGATTACTGTAAAGGAAGTTTATAACCATTATTTGGAATATTTTTATACCAGCATTTTCTATTATTTGAGAAAAAAATCTTTCTGTTCCTATCATACCTGGTTAATTCTGCGAATTCACCAATGAAGAATTCAGACTTGCTTTTTGTTATCATGATACTTTTTGTGTTTGGAATACACACACACTCTTATCATCTATCTATCTATTATCTATCTGTCTATTTACCTATCTACCTATCATCTATCTATCCAATAGCAAAGCTCAGTTAACGTTAAGTTACCACTTATATAAATTCAAAGAAACTACATAATATGTAAAAAAATAAAGATTAGAAACACAGTATGTTAAGATTCTCAAACTATGATTGGCATATATTATAATAATAACAATTATTATTGCTAATATTATTGTTTTTCATGATGATTCGATAGTTATAAGCAAAGAACTTCAAATTTTCTTGGTAAAATTAAGAAGAAAAAACCTGTCACAAGTAGCTAACATAGTTAAAAGTTCTTTATCTGTGTTTAGAACACTTATATTCTATAAAGTTGCCACTAATATTTTAAAAGAAAACACTTAGTCGTTGCTCTAATTAAATGTGAGCTTACCATCTGTGAATTTCAGTGCTTTTGTTTGTTTGTTTGGTTGTTTGTTTGGTTGGTTGGTTGGTTGGTTTTGGTCTTCTAGAGACAGAGTCTCCCTGAGCTATATATGAAAAGTAGCTGATCAGAGCATGGAAGTAAGACAGTAAAAAGTGTTCCTCCTTCTTCTCTACTTCAGTTGGTGCTTCCAGATTCCTGCCTTGAGTTCCTGTCTTGGCTTCACCTCATGATGCACTGTAACCTGTAGGTTAATAAACCCTCCCCTGTCCCAATAGCTTTTGGTGTTTTATCAAAGCAACAGAAGCAGACTAGAACAGCGTGCTTCCCCTTTGAGAAAGTTCTTCCTTGCCCTATGCAGCAAACTAAAGCCTTGTAAGCAAGTTCATAGATATATAAGTAATAACAACGAACTGGATAAAGCAAAATAAACCAATTGCAGCTGGAGTTCTGGACAGGACACTGAGTAGCAGTACCCTGGGCTCTATCCCTAACAAAACTTGCCACTTTGAGGACCAAAAGTTTTAGAGTTCTGGAAAACATAAGATGTCTGACTTTTGCCTCCATACAATTATGGACGTATTAACATTATTATTTTACTAGGTAGTTGTGTAATTCCTTTTATTCTTTGAGGCATTTTATTATTATTTTTGCTTCTTATTTATTAAACATGCATTCTGATTATAGGACATACAAAAATAGAACTGAATCATGCCATTTCATAAAGATATGAGGAGGAAATGGATCATGAATCAAAGGTATTAATATATTCCATTTATGCAGGACTTCTATATTAAAGAAAAAGACAACTTCTATTAAGATAGTAAATACATATATTGTGTAAAAATTTCAATATCATAATAAGCCTGTGAAGTCAAATATTTGCACCAACATTTAAGCAGGAATATACTACTTTTTAAAAATTATTTAATAACCACATAATTAGAAGAAACACTTCATTACAGCATTAACAATTAGCAATAACAATTCCCAGAGCAAAGATGCATCTCTTTCAATATTGTCTATTAATTTTTAGGTTCACAGTTGAATTAATACAGTTATATAAATTTTGAACTCAGTAAAACCCTATAAGACATAAAATTAAATGAGGTTTTTACCTTTAAAAAAGATCTCCATTTCATTTTAAAATATACTGTTTCATACAGGAAAAACTCATTTTTAATGCTACTAACACTAAGATGTTTGCACATTCGTCCCTAATGTCTGTGTATCTGATTATTACTAGCAACAGCTGGTTACTTTTTGAGAGCCTTGGTACCTGAACATGGATATAAAATCATTAGATAAATTTCAACGGTAATATTTTTTGCCTCTTCTAATTAACATGAAGCAAATTTTTATGCTTCTTCATCAAATATAATTCATTTTTTATTTGTTGATCATATAAATGAACCACATTTTCATTGTCCACTCATCATTTGAGAGACACTTAGATTCCTTCCATCACCTAGCTATTGTGAAAAGAGCAGCAATAAACATGGATGTACAAGTATCTCTGCAATAGGATGAGTTCTTTGGGTATGTGCCAAGGAATGGTATAACTGGGTCAAATGGCAGGTTCATTTGTACTTTTTTAAGAGTTCTCCATACAGCTTTCCATAGGGGTTGAGCAAGTTTGCAATCCCACCATCAGTGGATGAGCATTCCCCTTTCCCCACATCCTCTCCAATATTTGGTATCATTTGTACTGTTGATCTTAGCCAGCCTGACTGGGGTAAGATGAAATCTTAAAGTGGTTTTAATTTCCTTTCCTTAATTACTAGTGATGTTGAACACCTTTTAAGATGCCTCTAAGCCATTTTTATTTCTTCTTTTGAGAACTCTCTGTTCAGCTCCTTAGCCCATCTTTTAATTGAGTTACTTCCTTTCTTGATTCTTTGTTTTTTGAGTTCGTTATATATTCTGGATGTTAAACCTCTGCCAGATGTGTTGTTGGTGAAGATATTCTCTAATTCTGTGGGTTTTCTCTTCATTTTCTTGGTTGCTTCTTTTGATGTACAGAAGCTTTTTAGTTTAATGAGGTCCCATTTGTTGACCTTGTTTCCTGAGCAATTGATGTGTGGTTTAGAAAATCCTTTCTTACACCTATATCTTGTAGGCTATTGCTAATGTTTTCTTCTAACAGTTTCATAGTTTAAGGCTTCACATTGAGGTCTTGGATCGATTTGGAGTTGACTTTTGTGCAAGGTGAAAGATACAGGTTTAATTTCAATCTTCTACAGGTGGAGATACAGTTTTTCCAGCACCATTTGCTGAACATACTGTCTTTCCTCCAGTGAATGTTTTTGGCCCCTTTGTCAAATATCAGGTGGCCGAAAAAAATTGCATGTACTCATATTTGGGTCTTCAATTTTGTTCCATTGAGCTATGGTCTATTTTTGTAACAGTCCTATGTTGTATTTATAACTATAGCTCCGTAATATAGCTTGAAATCTGCTGTAGTAATCCCCCCAGCATTGCACTTAGTGCTCAAGGTTGCTTTGGCTATCTGAGGTCTTTTGTGCTTCCATATGAATCTTAGGATATTTTTTTCCAATTCTGTGAAAAATGTCATGGGGATTTTGATTGGCATTGCATTGAATCTATATATGACTCTTGGTAGGATGGTCATTTTCACAATATTAATTATTCCAATCTATGAGCATAGGAGGTCCTTCCATCTTCTGATGTCTTCCTCAGTCTCTTTCTTTAAAGATTTTAAATTTTCATTGTAGAGTTCTTTAATGTTTTTGGTAAGGTTCATTCCAACATATTTTTTTGCAGCTTTTTGTGAAAGGGAGTGTTTCCATGTACTCTTTCTCTGATTGCTTGTTATTGGTGTATAGAAAGGCTACAAAGTTTTGTAGATTAATTTTTTAGCCAGCTACTTTACTGAATGTGTTAATAATTTCTAGGAATTTTCTGGTGGAATTTTTGGCATCTCTTGGGTATAATATCATTCATCTTCAAAAAGGGATAATTTGATATCTTCTTTTCCAATTATTACTCCTTTAATTTCCTGATCTTGTCTTATTGCTTTTGCAAGAGTTTCGAGCACTATGTTAAAAAGGAGTGGAGATAGTGGTCAGCCTTGCCTGGTTCCTGATTTTAATGGAAATGCTTCCAGTTTTTCTCCATTTAGAATATTGTTGGTTGTGGGTTTGTTGTATATGGCTTTAATTATGTTGAGGTATGTTCCCTCCAGTATAATTCCCTCTGGGACTTTAAATATAAATTTTTGTTGAATTTTGACAAAGGCCTTCTCTGCATTTCTTGCAATAACCATGTCCATTTATATGATTCATGACATTTATTAACTTACATACAAAGAAGTCTTTGAGTCCATTTATATGATTTATGACGTATATTAACTTACATACAATGAACCATCCCTGCATCTCTGGAATAAAGGCAACTTGATCATGGTGGATGATCTTTTTGATGATCTTTTGTCTGTATGCATTCTTCAAGTATTTAGTTGAGAATTTTTGCATCTATGTTCGTTAAGGATATGGGTCTATCGTTTTCTTTTTTGGTTGTATCCTTACCTGGCTTTGGTATTAGAGTGATGCTGAATTCATAAAAGGAATTTGGAAGTTCTCCCTCAATTTCTATCTTTTTGAATAAATTAAGTAGTATTGGATGTAGACCTTCTTTAGATATCTGGTAGAATTCTGCTGTAAATCCATCTGGTCCTGGAGGTTTTGTATTACTGTTTCGATTTCCTAATGTGTTATGGGTCTACTTAAGCTGTTGATCTCTTCTTGGTTTAGTTTTGGTGGTTCCCATGCTTTTAGATACCCATCCATTTCTTTAAGGTTTTCAAATTTAGTAGTGTATGGGCCTTTAAAGTATTCCCTTATAATGTTCTGGATCTTTTTGGTGCTTGTTGTGATATTTGCCCTTTTGTCTGTGTTTTTGTAGATTTGGAGGTGCTCTTCCTTTCTTTTGGTTAACTGGACTAGAGGTCTCTCAATAATGTTAATCTTTTCAAAGAACAAGCTCTTGGATTTGATGAGTCTTTGTATTGTTGTTTCTATTTCATTAATTTCTTCTCTGGTTTCTGTTATTTGTTCTTGTGTGCTGGATTTGGGTTCTATTTGTTGTTGCTTTTCAAGTGTCTTGAGTAGCAATGTTAAGTCATTTATTTGTGTTCTTTCTGACTTTTTAATTTAGGCACTTAGAGCTATAAACTTCCCTCTAAAGATTGCTTTCAACATGTCCCAGATGTTTTGTTGTGTTATATTGCCCTTTTCATTTAGTTCCAGGAATACTTTTATTTCTTTCTTAATTTCTCCTTTGACCCATTCATCATTCAGGAGTGTGTTGTTTAATCTCCATGTGTTCATGTAGTTACTAGGGTTTCTTCTGGTGTTGATTTTAATCTTTATTGCATTGTTGTCTGATAGAATGCATGGAATTGTTTCAATCTTTTTGTATTTGCTGAGGTTTTTTTTTTTGCCCCCCAGTATATGGTCGATTTTGGAGAATGTTCCATGGGGTGCTGAATAGAATGTATATTCTCTGATGCTTGGGTGGAATATTGGATAGATGTTCCTTAGGCCCATTTGTCCTGTTGACATATCTAATGTAAACAATGAGGTACTGAAGTCCCCCACTATTAAGGAGTTGGGGTTAATCTGGGTCTTGAAGTCCTGTAGTACTGTTTTCATGAAGTTGGGTGCACCAAAGTTTGGTGAATATATGTTCATGATTGTAATATCTTCTTGGTTTATTGTTACTTTGATCAGAATGAAGTGGCCCTCTTTATCTCTTCTGATTGGTTTTAGTTTAAAGTCTATTTTGTCAGATATTAGAATTGCAATGCCTGCTTTTCTCTTAGTACCATTTGCTTGGTATATTTTTTTCTATCCTTTCACCTTAAGGTAGTGCCTGTCCTTGAAAGTGAGATGAGTTTCTTGAAAAAAAAGGTGGGTTTTGTTTCTTAATCCATTCACCTAGTCTGTGTCTTTTGACTGGGGAGTTCAGTCCATTGATATTAGTAAAAGAGGTGTATTGATTCCTGTCATTTTTATTTCTGTTCATATTCTTGGTATAGCTGTGCATTTCCATACTTATACCTTCATTAGGTATCTTTCCATAATCCCTTGGGTATAGTTGTTCCTTTCTTTAGCTCTTTGTATTGCTTGAAGAACTCTCTGAAGGGCTGGTTTAGAGGACATGAATTCTTTCAGCATATTTATGTCATGGAAGATTTTTCTTTCCCCTTTCATTATAATAGACATTTTAGCTTGGTAAAGTAGTCTGGGTTGGCATCTGTACTTATTTAGAACTGGGACTGTTTTGGTCCAGGCTCTTAAGGCTTTCATAGTCTGCACTGAAAAGTCAGCTGTAATTCTGATGGGTTTTCCTTTATAGGTGACATGTTGTTTTTCTTTTGCAGCTTTCAGTATTGTCTTTTTGTTCTGTATATTTAGTGTTTTTCCTATGAAGTTCCATGGAGATTTCTTTTCTGGGCCTGTCCATTTGGTGCTCTGTATGCTTCTTGTATTTGTATGGACATGTCTTTCTTTAATTTTGGGAAATTTTCTTCTACAATCCTGTTGAAGATCTGGTCCATACCATTATCTTGATATTCTTCTCCTTCTTGTATGCCTATGATTCGTAAGTTTGGTCTTTTTATGGTGTCACACAATTCCTGCACATTCCATTCTTGTGATTTTTTTAATTTTTCATAATCTTTGCTTGAGTGGTCTTGTTTGTCTACTTTATCTTCCAGTTTTGGTACTATGTTTTCCATTTCATTCATCCTACTGGTGAGGCTTTCTCCTGTCATTTCTAATTGGCTTACTGAGTGTTTCACTGCCTTCTTCATTTCAGCCTGAGTATTATTCAATATTTCTAACTCTTTTCTGAATTCATTCAAACGTTTATCCCTATCTTCTTTCAGTTGTTTGTTTGATTTCTTTGTGTATTCTTTAAATTCACTGAATTCTTTTATAATGATTATAATTGTTCTTTTGAGTTCCACGTCCTGTGTTATCTCTAGGGGGTTCTCATAGTACTCCTCTAGAGGACTGTTGGTACTTGATGGGGATATGTTATTTTGATTTTTCATGTTATTATTTTTTCTCTTTGACTTTGACATGCGGATTTCTTTTGTAGTTTCTGATTCTTGTGTTAGACTCAAGCCTTCCTTTGTTGAGTTTAGGTCTGCTTCTTTTTGTAAACTTTATGTGCCTTTGTGGTTTACTTGTTGGACATGAAAAGCTGATTGGTCTAGCCTTCATGTTCTCTCTTTTGATTTTATATTGGAGTGGCCAAATTGCTTTCATCTAGCTACTGAGGGTCTCTCCAGGAGGGCGAAACAGCCCTAGTTTGTTAGGAGCACTTCAGCAGCCTCAGATGTATAGTGCCAAAGTCCAAGGTGAGGAGACTGGAGATGGATGTGCTAGTCCCTACTAGTCAGCAGGGAAGCCTAAGCCCTGGGGTAGTGGGACAAAATGCTGATTGTCCTAAAATAGGGGAATCTTACCTGCCAAGGTCAAGTCACATGCTCTCAGGCCATTTCCAACTGTCTAGGCCCTTACTGGCCAGCATCAAAGCCTGGTCCTGGGACAGTGGAAGGGCCTGAGGATGGTTCCAAAGCGAAATGGGCCAGTACCCAGGCTAGGAGGAGAGATGGGGTGGGGGAACTGGGAGGGTGAATGAGGCTGGGGGAGTCAAGGCGTGGTGGGCACCACTGAACATACCCAGGAAAGATACTGACCCCAGGAAGTTGGTGACTGTGCCGCAACCCAGGGATGCAAAAAGGTATACTACTTTTTATTTACAGTATTTTTCTTTATCATGAGTTAACATACACATACATATATTCATAAATATTCACATATGCATCTGTATTTTCACAAAAATTAAGATAATAAGTGTTTGCACATTGTATAATCTTTTGTGTTATAATACTAAAATATTCTACTGAGCTCTTTGATTTATAAACATTCTCTGTTGATTTTAAAGATGTCCAAAATTGATAATTGTTCTAAACACATGAAACAGGAGAGATACTGATTTCCTTCTGAATACACACTTTCCCACATTTTACTGCTAAATTGTGTCTTAAAAATCAAAATTACTCTTTGGTAATAATGTGTTTGTTGCATTATTGTCTACATGATTTAAATGCAAAATTCCACTGCTTTTGGTTTGTAATGGTATTTTCTTAACATCCTCTGAACATGAGATATCTCAAAAGACAGTCTCAGAAAGCTTATAATATTGAGTGCTTATAGTACCTGGTAGAGATATGGGTGTGACACAGGTGCATACAGTTAGTTTAAATTCAGTTTGTTTTTAAGAATCTCTGAGAAAATGGAAAAACATACATGGGGATGAAATATTTGTCTTTGTTTAAAATTAAGACATTCTAAGACTGAAAATAAAATTTTACATTGTTACATATTATGGAGTCTTAGAATGCATTTTTCTCTATAGAAAGTGAAAGAAATTTAGACTTTCATTTCTAATATATATATCTTACATACATTTATCACACATATATCATGAACACATATGTCATGAAGTAATTGCTTACTGGAAAATTATTTTGGGAAAGCTGGCAGACCTGGAGTGTGCAAGGATCCTCACAACGTGAATGTTATGAAAAGAGATTAAAAGCAATTGCCTTGTAACAGGGGTCATTGCCCCACTAGACACCATAGGCTAGCAAAGTAAAAGCCCAATGCCAGGGATAGGCTTGCTCCTGCTCTTGGATACGCATCAGAACTTGATAGTAGGAACCTTTTGCTATAGACACAAGAATATAAACTGTAGAACAAACAAGGTTGAAGCTGTTGACCAAAGCTCCCTTAGACCTTCGAATAATACTAGCCATTGCTCCTGCTCTTGGATACGCATCAGAACTTGATGGTAGGAACCTTTTGCTATAGACACAAGAATATAAACTGTAGAACAAACAAGGAGGAATCAAGCTGATACTGACTTTAAAGCTTCATCTCTACTGGCAAGCTCTCATAATGCTGGAAGGTGCTATGCATGCTAAGGAAAGAGAAAATTATCAACACAATTGTGAATCCTATGAGCTACAACAACTGGCCTGGCAAGATATGCTCATTGGTGCAATATGGCACAAATATTGTGGGATTAATCATCCACTTTCTAATAGATTAAAGGTCCATTTCATAAAACAGAATCCATATCTGACATTGATATCAGGCCTAGGAATCTGGCTAAATAGGTCACAGGGTATATAGAAGAGCCTGATACTATTATTCTGCTAAAGAGATAAAGTATTAAACTGCCTCCTAATGACTTATTGTTATACCTATAGATTAGTGCATCTCTCAACTATTACCAGAGAAGTTTCATTATTCAGCAGATTGTGATTAGCACAGAGACCTACAACTGGTCAATGTACAGAGTGCAAGAAGCTGAAGAGTGCTGATCGCTGAATAGAACAGCTCTATCAAACTTCTACCTCCCAAGTAAGGCTCAAGGACCATTCTTCAATCATGTCTTCCTACACAGTGTCCTTTTAGAGAATGTAAGGTAAGGAGAGGGATTTAAGAAAAGAATATTGCTTGGCATCCTCTGCACAGAATATGGTATATAGCAGACCTTTGTGATTATGTAAGGAGTATTGTCAGACTGAAGCTGGGGAGTGTAATAGCCAGAGGTGGTGGATGACAACATGGAAAGAGAGTTTCACAGACAGCTAGACAGTTACTTATATGAACTCAGAGCAATGTTAACAGCATGCAGCAATCTTGCATAAGCTAAAGACAGACACAATTTCCAGGATGGATATGGGGACATGGGTAAGAAACCTCAACCCTTCCTGAGGAAACATTGGCAACTGATGACTGCTGGGAAGGGAAGAGTCAGTTTCATTTAAGTGTAAGTTGCCCCACATTGAAGAGCATTTAGGGACACGAATTTTACTCTATAGGCATATATATATGACACATAAACACATACATATATATAGAGAGAGAATAGAATACAATAGAATACAATAGAAAAGAATCGATGAAATCGGGCAGAGGATAATAGGAAACATAGATGGGGGGATTTAAATTTGATCCATGGAGATTATGTGAAATTCTCAAAAATTCAATAAAAATATTTATATAATAAAATTAATTTAAATCCAAAACTATTAGTTTGTGTATTCAGCTGCAAATTAATGCCCATCCATTTTGCAATAAACAAGAAATTTATATTAAATTGTTTGTGGATCATATATTAGAATTAATAAAATAGTATATGTTGGGTAGCAAAAGTCATCTTTAATAACAAATTTACAATTACATAATTTACAATTATGCCTTACAGTACTCCTTATGTAATCACAAAGGTCTGCTATGTACCATATTCCATAGAGAGGAAGCCAAATAATGCTCTCGTGTTAAAGTCATGGGACCCTCCCTCTCCTCACCTTACACTGTCAAAAGGACACTGTACAGGAAGACATGATTGCAGAAGGTTATACGTGTTTCTGATTTCAAGGTTAATGCAAACTAGAGTGGCAGCACAGTGTAGGAGGTAACCAAATGTATCTGATATGGTTGAATGCAATAATATTTCATAGAGCTCTTGCTTAAGATTCCTTATTTTCTGATAAGTCAATATGATTAGGCAAAAAAAAGTAGTGCAAGGATAGTCAGCTGTACGCCTTTCTTTCACAAAGAGATACACATTGCATTGGATAAAATTATAGAAAATTGTTTTACAACTATATTCATGAGTTTTTATTTCAACTTTTAAGCCTTGAAATCCTGAAGAGTTTTGGTAGGGGACTACATAATTGATTCTCTACTCACAAGGTCCCTGGAAATTTTGCCAAAGTTAAGAGAAACACTTAGGAAAGTGCTAGAAAAATTCCAAGACAAACATCAAAGGATATCTGGACTGGAGTGCTGATACTGGAAGTAGTCATTGAAGGTACATGTAAAAGATCCTTAAAGGGAAGCATTGTGCAATTACCACCACCACCACCACCACCACCACCATCATCATCATCACCACATCAATCTAAAATAATGTCCAAGTCTCCCTCAAATTGAATAGTTGGTAGTTCTATTAAACAAGGGGGGCTTGAAGAACTGAAAAGGTCACGAATGAGTTAAGGTATTGACATGGGAAACCTCAGCTGATATGAGTTTGACACTGTAGGGGTCAGAAGAGCAGATGCGGCCTACATTAGCTACAGAGCTGTGATTTCTTGAGGTTCTCCATTTGAGTCTCTGTTCTGCTGGGGTCTTATCCTATTCCCCAGGTCAGTTCACCATTCATATGAACAGGTGAATGTTTATTTTCTAGCTTCAGTCCTCAAACTGTCAAAGGGCTGCAGTGGAAACACACAGAAGGCACACAGGCCAGTGTTCCTTAGGGTGATTTCTCTTTGTAAGTCAGAGAAGGGGAAACATCCATCCATCCACTTCTAATTTCATCCACCAGTGACTGCTGTAGCACTGAGGGTCAAGGGGCCAAGATTTATTAATGGGTAAGGAGACAAGGTGCTGTAACAGCTTTATGTCAGCTTTCAGCACCGGTAGCTGCCCTGGAAGCTTTACAGATTTTTGCTTACCTGAAGCTATACAGGTTTTTATTCACCCTCTTTCAGGTCAAAGCAGTTAGCTGACTGTGGGCTTAAGACATCCTTTGCACATGCTGACCCCTGAACACTGTGACCTAAGGGCCTAATCTCCGTATGCTAAGTGGGTAGAAAGCAAAATCCCCAACATATTTGCTACATCCTGATCTTTCAGAGTCTATGAATTTCAAGACATTTTGATTTCTGCCATGCTTCTCTGAGATTCTACAACCCATATTCATGTCATGCTCTTTTGCTGTTACCAAAAGACCCCCTGCAAACATACCTACAGACACTTGACCTCTGAATTAGCAGTCACATAGCAGACAAGCAGACCAGTATCCATCACATTTCCCACATCTGCCTCACTCTTGTCCAATGTCTGTATCACTACTAATATTGGTGGAAATGCAGGATGTATATATGGGCAGCAGCTGCCCAAACCACAGTTTCCTCTGGGGACTAAGTTTTTATTTCACACTGGCCCTAAGTGTGCTCAGTTCTATTTCTTATTTTGTCTAACATATAATTTTAGAGAGAAGGAAATATACTTCTTCTAACAGAAATTATCTACAGAAATCATGAGTTGAGAGAGGTCTGACCCCTATGGGAATATATTCCAACTTACTTTAATAAAAATGTGAATACTAAAAACAGAAAACCATGGAGTCAAGAGTCTGATGTGATAGAGTAACGTCATCAGAGTATATTTCGCAGTGTATAGCTAATTAAATTACAAAACACTGCTGAACACTCATGCCATGCAGGATATTCTCTTATAATTCAAACCATGACTTTTACTTAAATTCTCCTAATGTCTGTTATATTTAGTTTATCTTTTAGTTTTTAGAGCCTTCTTCCTAGAATTTTTTACTCCAATTTAATAACACATATAGTATTTATTTAGAATATGATGTTTTCTTCATACAATTTACAAATTGTACTTATATCCTTTTGTTTCCATTTTAATCGTATTTTTGTAAATTTCATAAAATATTTTTTAAAATTCTGAGACCCTTCCCTCTCTGCACCTCCCTTAATACTCACTGCCCAATTTCATTTACTGTATTACATACATTTTAAGTCCTATAGAGACGTGCGTGTCCAAATGTCCTTCAATGTTGATGCATCTACCGGAGTCGGTTAACCTACCAACAGTTCCACTGTTAATCTTGGATAATAAACTTACTATATTTATCAAAAACAAGTAAAGCCCATCAAATACCAGATTGTAGTAAAAAATATCTTAAAGTTCCTCTTAAATAACATAAAGGGTTATGTCAATGAAAAGGACAGATATTATGGCAATGGAAAGCTTCTGCAATGTCATGGTAATTAAGAACTTTGCAGCAAGGAAATCTCTGTAAGAGGTAAGAGACAGGTGTGGGAGGGGAGCAGGACTCTCCCCACCCTGCCCTCCATGGTTGCCCAGGATGGAAGCCTTTGTCTCCCAAAGTTTTCACATTCCGGTAACCTTTAAGGCCATATGTTACCTTGCTTAATTATCACATGTACAAGTTTACTTAATTGTCACCTATGTGCTGTTTTGCAGTTTGTTTATATTTCCCCACATGAGCATAAAAACCCTCTAAAAGTTGAACAAGGGGCCTGACTCCTTTTATTTGTGGGGTCAGTCCCGCTAGAGTAAAATTATTAAACTTCCTCTCCTCACCTGAAAAAACAAAAGAGAGACAGACTCTTGCCTTCCCAGCAGTCATTGCTTTCCAATAGTTTCATGTAGGATTGGGGTTTATTGTTCATTTCTCAACATCTATGTTGAGTTTTGTCTGGCTTGGACTTAGCTGCACATGTGCATGCTGTCACTATTGCATGTGCATAGATAAGCCACAAGTTGTGGAGGAGAGTCAAATACTGTTTGCTATTCTACTAAACAGATAAGCATTTTGACTGTTTTAAGACTATCAGTATCACTATTTCTGTACTTGAATGAAAAAGAAGGTTGATAATGATTTGTGCCAATATTTCAGTTCCTGCAGAACTGTACTCTTTGATGATTGCTATTACAAATTCTGTTGCTTTGTGTGATTGTTATTTATCATCATCTATTACACTATTTACTTTTTTTAATGTGTATGTGTGTGAGTGCACCCATGTTGTGCAATGCCGAGGAGGTCAGAAGAGGGCCTTGGATTCCCCTGGAACTGGAGTTAAGGACGGTTCATAGCTGCCATGTGGGTGCTGGGAATCAAACCCAGGTCCTCTGAAAGAGCATTCAGTGCTCTTAACTGCTGAGCCATCTCTCCAGCCCCAACACTATTTACTTTTTTGTATTTATTATTGATTTTTTTGTATAATATAATTCAAGGTATTTAAGATCCTCTCCCCTTTCCATACTTCCCATAATGTACCCCCTAACAAATTCCAAATTTAATGTGCATATATATGTATATAACAGAGGCCAATGGAGTCTAATTTGTGTCCCCAAATACCCTTCTATGTGGGTCCATCTATTGGACTGTGGTTAATTCACCCAGAGTCCCATTCTTGAAAGGAACTATCTCTCCCCCTTCTAACAGCCATCAGTTGGGTTAAATTTTCTTACCCACTACCCCATGTCTATACTGGTATTTTATCTGATTTGAGTTTGCATGGGACTTTTGTATGCAGCTACCATTGCTGTGAGTTCACATGAGTAACTTACCAGCTGTCTGGAAAACCCTTGTTTCCTTTTGGTTTCACCACCTATGGTTTTTACAATTTTTCCTCCCCCCCGCCCGCCACATGTTCCTTAAGCCTTGGGAGGAAGAAGTTTGATATAGGTGTCCTATTTAGGCATTAGCAGTCTGTAATCTCTTGTTCTCTGCATACTGTCCACCTGTGGGTTTCTATGTTAATCACCATCTGATGCATAATGAAACTTTTCTGGTGAGATTTGAGAGATACATTAATCTATGAATATAACAATAAGGCATTAGGAGTCAGTTCAATATGGTAACTATTTAGTAGAAAGCTAATATTGGGCTCTCCCCTATGTCCTGTGATTTGTCTAGCTTCCAGTTCCCAAGCCTGATACTGATGTCAGGTATTGGCTCCATCTTATGTAAAGGACCTTAAATCAATGAGAGAGTGGTTGGTTACTCCTATAATAACCCTGTCACTATTGCACAGGTGGACCTATCTTGCTAGGAGAGCTGCTGTTTTAGTTCATAGGATTCACAGTTGGGTAAGAAAGATGATTATTTTTTCCTTGCTGGTAGCATGTATACAACCTTCCAGTACTATGAACTCAAGCTAGTATTTTATTTTCTTAATTATCCTATTTTCGTGTGCTTCTCCAGCAAGTAAGCTCACTAAGGTAATGAGTTTTCTCGACTTCACTGCTGCATTGTAGAAACAAAAATGTTTGACACCTTATATGCATTCAATGTTTATTTACTGACTGAATAAGCAGTGTGCTGGATAGCTTTAGTGTCAACTTGATACACCTGGGTTGAGGGAGCCTCAATTGGGGAATTGCCTCTATTGGACGGCCTGTGGCCATGTCTGAAGGGCATCTTCTTGATGTGTGATGTGTGAGGGCCCAGCCCACTGTGGGTGGTGCCACCCCTGGGCAGGTGGGCCTGTGTTGCATAAGAAAGCAGGCTGAGCAGGGGCCAGGAGAGCAAGCCAGTAAGCAGCATTCCTCCATGGCCTGTGCTCCAGCTCCTGCCTCCAGGGTTCTGCCCTGAGTTGCTACCTTGGGCTCCCTGATGAACTGCATGCAACCTGGGAGATGTAAGACAAATAAACCCTTTCCTTCAAAAGTTGGTACTGGTCAGAGTGTTTTGTCACAGCAATGAAGAAACAAACTAAGAGAGAAACTGGTACCAGAGAGTGGGATATTGCTGTGACAGACTGGACCTTGGTGTTTGGGAGGACTGTGGAAGTGTTTGGAACTTTGGACTGGAAAAGCCATTGCATGCTCAGTTTGTTGCTGTGGAGCTTGGAAGAGTTGTAGACAATGGAGTCCTGGCTTGTGAAGCTTCAAAGGGAAGCAGAGAATATCAGGGCTGTTCGTGTGAGATTTTGGCTTGAGAATCTGGGTTCTGGTCAGCTAGGGCTGAAGAATCAGCTGTGATTAAGAAGAGACCAGAGCCTGAAGCAAAACCTTTGCTTTACTGGGACAATTGATGCTGGTTAGCTGGGGCTGAAAAATCAGCTGTAAGTAACAAG
>NW_008330115.1:358300-360036 GCF_000622305.1 Nannospalax galili
CACCCCTGGGCAGGTGGGCCTGTGTTGCATAAGAAAGCAGGCTGAGCAAGAGCCAAGGGGGCAAGCCTGTAAGCAGCGTTCCTCCATGGCCTGTGCTCCAGCTCCTGCCTCCAGGTTCCTGCCCTGAGTTCCTACCTTGGGCTCCCTGATGAACTGCATGCAACCTGGGAGATGTAAGACAAATAAACCCTTTCCTCCCCAAGTTGGTACTGGTCAGAGTGTTTTGTCACAGCAATGAAGAAACAAACTAAGAGAAGCAGATTATTGAAAAGATTTCCTATTAACAATAGATACCTGAAAAATGTTAGACCAATGTCTTCAAATAAATATACTTAATACCTATTTTTCAGTAATCAAAGGCATACATTGTTCATGTGTACATGGTCTCATAATTAAATATATCAGAGCTGATTATGACAAAAACATGCCCTGAATGAGACCTCCTGAATTTAACTCAAAGTCCACACTTATTATTATCTGAGAAAGTTTACAGATCCTTTTAAACCTTCAGTTGTGAATTTGTATTAACAATACTATTCAATAAGCTTTCTGCAAAGTATAATTACCTATGGTAATTGCTCAGTGAAATGATCCTAACTTTAAGTAATAGTGATCCTTTCAATAGCCCAATGTGCTAGGTATAATTATCATTTTACAGAAGAACAATCTGAAGTTCAATAAGATTTGGAAACACGTGAAGATTACCTGGCATTTACAACCTCAGGCCACTTTAACCCCAAAGCTCACATTCGAAAATTGCCCAATATACTGGCATTTGGAAAATGGCTTTACAGTCAGAAAAAAATGACCTGTTACTGGAATTTAAATTTAACTTAATTGACTAGTAATTTTGAGCAAAAGAACATTTGTTACTTAGGACTTTACCAACGAATTGTATCCTCACCCATATTCAAGAATGTAGCTCTCAGTTGTTGTGGAAATGAATATCCTAGACATATTTAATATTTAATGGTATATAAAATCTGTTAATCATGATCTGTTAATCATGATTTGAGTATTCTTAGCATGCCTGACTATCCGTTTGTCTTCCTCCCTCTCTCCATCCCATCCCTTCCCTCATTCCCCTCCCACTTCTCCCTTTCATTCCTCCACTTTCCATCAAGCTTGTTCGTGTGCATACACAGTCTTCTGTACAGGACTGACCACTGAGATTAGTTAGCTACCCTGAGCTGATATGCTAAAATGAGTAAAAAATACTCCTTATGGTATAAATATGATTCAGTATACATTTATATTTATATACACAAAAGGGACACAATAAAAAAACCAATCAAGAAGACAGGAGTGGTGGTGCATGCCTTTAATGACAGCACTCAGGAGGCAGAGTCAAGCAAATCTCTGAGAGTTCAAGGTTAGCCTGGTCTACATAGTGAGTTCCAGGCCAGCTGGAGCTACACAGAGACCCTGATTCAAAAAAGATGGCCCCCATAAAACCCAATTCAGAATGAATGTGGAAGTAGAAAGCAGGGTCCAGGAGGGTGGAAAGGAAGGAAGCATGGGGGTAAAGTGCAAGAAACAACTCGAGAGGGACATAGTAGAAGACAGGATTTATCAAGGGGTAAATGGGAAAAATGGGATATACTTTAACTGGAAAGGGAATGGAGAAGGTTATACAGGGACAGAAAGATGAGAGATAAATAATGCTTAGGTGTTGTGAAAAAGAAGAGAGAGATGAATTAGTTCAAAAGTCTACTAAAAACGAATGTGTATATATA
>NW_008330115.1:360047-361610 GCF_000622305.1 Nannospalax galili
GTGCATGTGTATAGTTGAAGTTTAGATAACAAAAACACATATTGCCATGTAGGAGAACTTCCCTTTGAATTGTTGATCAGGGTAGTCCAAGAGATTCCAAAAATAACATAGGATATTACCACAACCCTTGATTGCCTCCCAGACCTTGAAGATATGATCCTATTGCTGAAGATAGGATACATTTCAGATACAGAACTTGGAGCAATCAAACTGACATTGATCTGGAATCCTCCTCCCTGAAAATGAGCTCCAATGGTATCAGAATATACTATGCAAACTGTCAAAGGAAAAAAACAATCTGATTCTATCCAACTGTTAAGTATAAACCACAACAAGGACCAGCCCAGAAAACAGTCTCTCCTGTTGCAGTAGTGGTATGTTTATCTTAGGAGAAACTGAGTAATCAAAATCTATCTAATTGTACTTAATACCCACTCAATGGGAGGAAACGCATGTGTGGTAATATAAACATAGCCAAATACACATGGCTGGAGAGTTCATAAATTCTAGAAAAAATCTACTTTTGTCACACCCTTAGACCAACAGTAATTTTTTGCTGTATCCTAAATATCTATATCCGCATATTGACAGTCAAGTGTATCTCTCACCACTCATCAAAGAAATGTCTTTTTGTAACATAAAAACTATTACAGTTTGATGCAGAAAATAAGTGTCTGTGAGGTTGAGAGCCCTAAGTGACACAACTAAAATGCAAACTCTACACACAAGGCTCAGAGAGCTTAGTGGAACAGAAGGTACAAAGCATATAATACATCTTTTAGTACTCAGCAGTGAAGCTTCTGCATGCAAAAGATGGTGATTAACTCAGAAAGACACAACTTGCCAAAGTGCAGAGAATAAGAGACTTCACAGAACCCATTCTGAAATATGATGACTATACCAATCTGCCACCCAAGACTCAGGAACCATTGTGTAAGGGAGTGGGGATTGTAAGAGCCAGAGGTGGTGGATGGCCACAAGGAAACATTTCCAGACACCTGGGAAGCTACTCATGCAAGCTTACAGCAATGAGCACAGAATGCACAAGACCCATGTAAACTCAAGCCAGACAAAATTGCACCGTAGATGTTGGGATGTGTTTTAGAAGCCCCAAACTTAGCTGAGTAACTGTTAACAAGCACTAAATACTGGCGAGGGAACGTTAGTTTTCTTTAAGGTTGTGACTCTAGTTATGTTAACCAGACTCCAGTGGATGGTCCACACAAAGGATAGTTGGGGTTACAAACTTGATTTTATACATCTTAACATATATGGCAGAATACATAACATCAAGCAGCAGGGGGGTAAGAAGGGCGCAGATAGGGGATGGGGTCTAAATATGATCAAAATATATTGTATAAAATTAGTAAAAATTTGATAAAAGAGTTAACAATGCTAGGGTCAATAGGCCTGAATCCCCAGGAAAAAAACAATCTAGTAGTAATCTTTGTTGGAAGTGCACAACCTAAATGCTCTAGATACACCATATAGATACAATTGTTAATTCTCATTTCCTTTCTTCCAAATTAGGTCATTGGATTAGTTTTTATTTATAAAGTAGAA
>NW_008330115.1:361711-488402 GCF_000622305.1 Nannospalax galili
GAGAGAGAGAGAGACTTTGCATTATTTTCCTACATCTATTTTCTACCAATTAAGAATTTGGGACTAAAGTATTTTTTCCATTTGAATCAGGTATTGATTCTCACTTTTGAATTTTCCTTTTTTAAATATTTTATTTATTATTTTTTTAATAGAGCATAAGGTAGTAGTTTATTTACACAAGAGTGGGCATCCCACATTTATGGCTGCACTGTAATGAGTGTGTATTTAAGTCCACACTCAAATACAGATCCTATGACCTCTGGACAGCCACACAAAATGGTGAGAGCGGTGCCTGGCTTATATATCTTTTGTCTCCTCCCCCTACATATAGCTGAGGTCGACTGATCGGATGTGAGGGGTAACTGACTTCCCCCTGGACTCCTTGATGAGTGTGGGAAGGAGGTGTGACTACAGCTTGCAGGCACAGTGGTCAGAGGAGGACATTTCCAGTTAATAGTCCACCCCTTCCTCCAGCTCTTACTTTTTTTTTTTTTCTGCCACCCTCTTCCCCAAAAGTCCCTGAGCCTTGGAAGGGTGGTAGGTGTGGGATGATCTTCCTCCCATTGTGGCAAGGCACTGAACTTTTGGGTCTCTGCATCATCTGTTTCCCATGGGCTGCTGGCCAGTTTCAGGGGGATTCCATCTACTATAAAAACACACATAGCAAGAAGTAAGAACATCTAAACAGTGACTGATACAGTAACTTAACCTAGGGGTGTAAATAAAAATGCTTGGTCAGTATTTTAGCAGGTGCATCATTTTCATCTAACAAAGCAATTACAGTGACTTCCCACTGGAGACTATTTCCTCCCCTGCCACAGGGGGTTGGCCTGGTCTACAGAACCAGATGTGTGTTCCACCCCCTAGGAGCAGGCATTATATCCAATCAAAAATTTGCTGGTTATACATACACTAGATACTCCACTATTGCACCAGCAGGTACATCTTGTTTGGCATGTTGGTAGTGCAACACGCAGGGACCATGGTTAAGAAGAATTATAGGGGACTGTTCTCTGCCAGTCATCTGTGTGTTGTTGCCTTTTGGCACCATGAAAGCCACCCATCCATTGGCAGGGAGTTTCCAGCTTAGTCCAAGCTTGATTTCTCCCTCTCCTGCACTCACATCAAGCAGTGTCTTCAGTAATAGGGTTTTTCTGTCCATTTCTGGTGTACAGTAGAATGACCTTTATTGTTAGGGGGAACTCCAGTGTCCCTCAGGCCAACTGGTCATAGGGGCAACCCACCTCTGGCACTGGGATTTTCATAAAACATCTGTATTGCTTCTGGAATCCTCCAGTGTGGTTTTTAGAGGTGTGTGTGTATTGTCAGAGATTTATAAATTCTACTAATCATCATGATGAACAATCTGTCAAAAACACTCAAATATAATCAGGAAATAAACATATATTCAAGTGAAAGTAAAATTAAATAGTAGTACTTTAACATTCATTGACATATGTAATTTTTAAAGATTTATGTGTTTGTGTATATATATATGTATGTGTATTAATAAAAATTTCTGAAATCATAATTCTCTATGATGGTTTCTTTTGAGGGGTTTAAATGTATTATATAGTTAATTTTACCATTTCTTATAAAATCTCCACTTCCCTGAAATATACATGAAAAAGGATATTTATTAACTAAGTTTAGCAGTTAGAATTTGGAAGGCATTGGTCACCACTGGAATGTCTTCCTAGCAATATTAGGAAGATTCCTAATCTTTGAGACTATGTCACAGATGTAAATCATCGCCTATAAAGAATTCAGGCCCAAAGGGACATGGAAAGTTTGACCAAGGAGGCAAGAAATAAAATTGAACCACTTAGCCCTGATGCATATTCACAATAGCATCTTTATATACAAGGTAATTGATACAATATATCATATATGCCTGACACACAGTTGGCTCTCAATTAACTCTACATAAGAAGAAAGGTTTTAGACAGGAGCAAGGAAATCACGAATCAGTCCTAAGGTCAAATCCCATTTTCAATATTTCTACCAGCTAATTTTTGGCAAGCTTCTTTACAATGAAATTCTGTATTTTATCTTCTGGAAAATACAATGAACTATACTAGCCTTGTGGAGTTATTGTGAAAATGAAATATTATACACTGTAGTCTCTGGATCATAAAGTCTAACTTCCATCATCATCATCATGAGCAATAGCAGCAGCATAACCATCAATGGTTGAGTTTTTCTACCTTTTCCTTTAGAATTGGGTAATAGAATATTGTTGAAAAAGAGGAGTAACAAAGGTAAGCCATAGGAAACAAGATCAAGTTGTCACCACAGGGAATATGCAAATATAATTAAATCAGTGATTGTAAGAGTCAGGGTTGGTAGAAGATCATAAGGAAACAGAGTTTTCCAGGCCTCTAGGAACTTGCTCATATGAACTTACAGCATTGGTAACAGCATGCACAAGACCCATGCAACCTCAATCAGAAAAAAACCCTGCATAGAACTGGGAAAATGGGCAGCAGGCTGCAACTTTAGCTGAGAAACTATTGGTAGCTGATTCCTGCTGGGTGAGAGAGAGGTGATCTTCTTTAATATTTTATTTAGTTTTTCATTTTTACTTTTTGTGTGTCTTGAGTGTATCACTTGCATGTATGTAAGTGCAACTGTGTCATGTAATGCCCATGGAGATCAGAAGAAGGTGTCAAATTCCCCAGGAACAGAGTTATGGCCAGTTGCTAGCTGCTATGTGGATGCTAAGAATTGAACCCAGGTCCTCTTCAAGAGTAGTCAGTATTCTTAATTGCTGAACCATCTCTCCAACACTGAGTTGATCTTCATTAAGGAAGTGATTCTAGATAGGCTGACTAGACTCCAGTGGACAAGCTTGCACCGAATGACATCTGTGTTCAAAACCTTGACTCAATAGGTCTTAATAGGACAGAATGCATGAAATTCCATGTGTGGGGGCTATGAGGGGCTGGGATGGGGGAGGGGATCAAAATATGATTAAAATACATGAAATGAAAAAAATCAATAAAAATATACATTGAGAAAACTTTTTTAAAAACTGTAGATATGAAAAAGAAACTAGAAATATATAAAGAGTTGACAAATGTGAAGAAAATGTGAAGTTGACGCTTATATACAACAGACAGAGGACTGGTGGGAAGTTAAGGTGGGCATGTGCCAACTGCTCATCATCAATGACTGACGATTGTCTTCTGTGTGGTTCAAGTAGATGCTTCAAATTTCTCTGTCTTCTTTTCTCAGCATCTAAGTAATTTTTAGACTTATAAAATACACAGTAAGGTTGAGGGCAATCTAAGAATCAACAAAATTTGTTCACCCATCAGTCTTCCGTACGGAGACAATCATCACGTTATAGTAGTGATACTTATACTGTAGTATTTTGATCTTAAGCCTCATGTTTAGAAAGCTTTCCTTATTAATATCATCTGCAGTAGTCTGGTGGGGCATCTGCTACTCTGTTTATAAGCAAATGCAAAACACAAAACTTATGTACAAATTCTTACATGTATCAAATAATTCAAAAAATATTCTTTGAAACCAAGTCTATGTGCTGCTGTTCGCATTGTCAGTCTGGAACAGGTTAATAATCTCTTCGGTAAATCAAATGATGCCGCTAGCTTGCCTACCATCATCATACATGCTGTGGCAAAAGTTATTTATATGGTTCTATACCAATGAAAATATAGCTATATTTCTAATTATGAATAAATATGAACCCTACAGTTTTAGTCCCTGGTTTTTACTAGAAATTTTCTCTAATCTAATGAAAACAGCATTAGCACAGACAGTTAATATGTGATAGAGATTAGTCGCTGTAGCCAGATAAAGATACAATTCAGTCAGGGTAGGATATTTACATTCTTCTCTACAACACTCCTTTGGAACCGTAAGCTGTATTCTGATGTCTTTTAGTATTTTGTCCTTTTATTCAGATGTGTATGTTAAAGAGAATCAAGAACTCGCTTGAAAAATCTAATCTGCTTGATACAGCTGTATAATTATTAGGACCCTTAACTGTCACCTTCCTTCCTTCAGGGAGTATTGAGCTCTGTATAAACTGTCATAAATTATCTTCATTAAATATAGGTGATTTTGCCTCTAAATTGGTCCCCCTTTCATCAATAAAAGAAACCTACAAACCCAAGTTTCCAAGACCACTGTTTTTAGCAAATAAATGTAACTACAGAGGTCTATTTTTATATCTATTAGTGATCATAAATTGTTTATAGACTGTGCTCAAAACACACAAAACAAAAAAATAAATTATCTGAAGATTTACTTTTATAAACTGAAAAAATAAACAGATAAGTACTATATAATATTTGGAACAAGAATAATCATTAAGTAAAGTCAGAATGCTTGACTTTTACCAAATTAGAAACGTAGTTTTTTAACTGAGGAAATACTGAGCAATGACATTCCAAACAAATGTTCGTTTCTCAGGAGACACAATAGCAACTGAGATTTTATGAGCTGTCCTAAATGTGAAAAGAACTTGGATATTTCCTTGGAATAAAATGAAGTTGCAGTTAATTATTTTATACAGAGCTTGCACTTTTCAAAAAATTTATTTTAATTGTATTATTTGTAGGTTTGGACCTTTAGATTTTTTATTGAGTTCTTGCAACATTCATACAATGGAGTTAGATGGTATTTAGAGACCCTCCCCTACCTGCACTTCCTCCCACTGTCCAGTATTGAAGAGCATCATGAAATAGCACGCTTTGAATGATCACATTCCTCTTACAAAAACACCAAAATAATGTACAATAATTGATACAATTATGTTTTTAAAGTCATTGCTTTGAAATTTTTCAAGTCCCAATTCATAAATGGCTCAAAATTATTGATCCAGAAATCTGTTCCATTCCCAAAACAGAGACAAAAGAAATGTACCTCATTTTGAAAGCTAAACATTTTCTTAGGTTTCACAAAAGCCTAAACCTTTAAGCAGCATAATGGATCACTGTGGGGAGCTTTACTCAAAAATGCATAAAATGAGTGAGTTTTTATCAAATGGTGTTTATGAGTTCTCTTTCAGCCTGAGTGTACATCGGTGTAAGGTTGTTAAAAAAGTCAAAGCTCTAATGGGCAACTGGCACTTAAACGTCGGCATTTTCTGTTCACTGCTCCACAAACTCACAATAAATCGAGGAGTAAGTCAATCGCTAACACCTCTAAACTCTACTGTTGCACAGTGGGATGAGAGAATTGAAATACTTAGAGTGTCACATTTAGGTGAGTGAATTAGAAAGGTTTAGTTTAGATAAGATTTAGATTTAACAGATCTTTTCACATGAGCTGAAACGTATTGCACTATCTCAGACTTCATTCTGCAGCAATTTTCGCAATAGGCTCTTTTCAGATTATGAAGATCTGTTACAGCTAAATTGCCTTGCAGCAAGGCTCAGGGAGATGCAAACCTGGAATCTTCTCTGAAAGAATTTTGATTGAGATTGCAAATATTTAGCTATCATTCATTTGCAGCATTTGCAATTATTTCTTCGTGGGAGTAGTAAATGAGGAATGTTATTCAAGGCTTTCTTTGTTGTGGACTGCACAAGAATGAGGTCCTAGATAAGAAGGAAATTGTGGGTGAAAGTAAGCAGACGGCAAAAACTCAACATGAAGATCCATTGCTGCAGGAATCTGTTTCCAGATGGGTAAGAGCTTGGGGGCAGCATTTCTGAACGCTTCCTGGATTCTACCCTGGCGATTTTCTTTTGAGAAAATAATAGTTAAAAATGTTCTCTCCCTTCAGTTAACTTCCCATTTAGGGAGCAGTGGCTGGAGGAGCCTAAGAAGTTCAAAGTCAGACTGGGCTCCAAAACAAATTCCAGGCCAGTCAGAGTCATGTATGGAGACTCTACCTCAGAAAAACAAACAAACAAAACTACACCAAAATACGGCAAATTAAATTTAAATTTAAGCAAATAATTTTAAAAATTAAATTAAAATTTAATGATGAGTAATTATAAAATACTATTAATTATTTGGGGGGTTTTGGTGTTTTGGTTTGGCGTTTGTTTTGTTTTGTTTTGCTTTGCTTTGCTTTTTTTGAGGCAGGGTCTTCCTGTTGCCCCAGCTGGCCTGGAATTCACTGTGTAGACCAGACTGGTCTCCATCTCACAGAAATCTCCCAGCCTCTACCTCCAAAGTGCTTGGAACTAAAGGCCTGTGCCATCATGTTGGCTTGTGAGCATTTCGGTTTACAGTTTGAAAATGTAAATGGTGAAAAGGAGAAAAAAAGTGATTTTACAATGTTAATATTACAGCGACACAAAGCTAAGACTAAACGACAAAGATTCAAACACTAAACAGCAAATAAAATTGACTCTATTTACATAGGAATCCCAGGGCCCTAAATTAAGAGCTAGAAAACACTAACAAGGTAAAATCACCCAAATAGTTATCTAAATTGTCAACATCCGCACTTTTCTCCCAGTAATTCTACAATCGATTATGTGGGAAGGGGACCTACAACAGTAGCAATTTTTTTATTGGTTTGAGAATTTTATACATTGTATTTTGATCATACTCAGCCCATCTGCCCCACCTTACTACCCTCCTCCAGACTTCATGCCCTCTACTATTATTTTCTTCTTTTTTTAAGGCCAATTAAGTTTAATCTGTGTTTTCCAAGTGCTCTTGCAGATTGGTCTACCCCCTAGAGTCTGGTCAATCTACAAAGTGTCACACCAGTATGAAAACTGATTTTCACTCTCTTAGCATAGGGCTTGGGTTTCTTACTCACACAGTGGTACAAATATTATGGGAGCAACTAACCAGTTTCTAATGGGATTGAAGGTCCATTTCGTACTACAGAGTCCATACACAACAATGTTAACAGCAGTAATTTTAGTCTTCTCTAAGAAAAGACTTTCAATTTAGGCTTTCATTATTCCTACAGGGTGTGAACTACAGTGTGTGTGTGTGTGTGTGTGTGTGTGTGTGTGTGTGTGTGTGTGTTATGGAAAAGGAACCACATGCTCTTGGGACATTGATCTACTATTATTAAGAATGTATATTTTTACCTCTTTATTCTTCAATACTCTTTTTTATTGATTCTTTGAGGATTTCCTGCAATGTATTTTGATCATACTCAGTACCCCTTCCTCATCTCTTCTCAGATACTTCCTCAGCTCCCTCCCCCACCACTCATGTCATGTCCTTCATTATTTTTTTAAGGCCTATCAAGTCCAATTTCTGTTCACCAAATACTCATGGGATCACCCATGGAGCCTGGTCAATCTACCAAGCGTCACTCCCTTAAAGCAAACTAAGTCTCCTCTTTCCAGCAGCTGCCAATCACCAATTGTTCCTCAGTGAGGGCGGGGCTTCTTGCCCACCTCCACCCACCATGCTGAGTTTTGGTCTGGCTTGGATTTGTGCATGTCATTTGTATGCTCTCACAACCCCTGTGAGTTCATGTGTGCAATTTCACTGTTGTGGGTGGAAAATGTGGCTTCCTTGTGTTCATCTACCACCTGTTGCTCTTACTCATCTCTATATCCATCTGACCCGTATTCTGCAAGGATTCCTGGGTCTTGGGAGGAAATGGTGTGGTATACATGTCCCATTTAAGGCTGATTACTCCACAGCCTCTATTTCCTTCATTTGGACCATTTGTGGATCTCTGTGTTAATCTCCATCTGCTGCAAGAAGCTTTTCTGATGACAACACATCATTAGAGGCTGGTTTAAAACTATGCCCATTTAGTAAGATAATAATGGTAGATTCTTTCCTAAGGTCTGTGACCTGTCTAGCTACAAGCTCTTGGCCTTGATAACAGTGCCAGGTATGGGTCCCATGTAAAAAAAAAATTTTAACGTGGATGAAAAGATGGCTCAGAGAAAACACACACACACACACACACACACACACACACACAAAATATTTTTTCTTTTAAATTTTCAGTACTTAACAATATAAATTAAAACAGCTTCTTAAATATTTGGTTACATAGAAAACTTTGATAATGCATTAACATTTGCATGTAGGATATACATAGTAATAGCAATTATACTTTTATTATGTGTATTTACTTATTCCGTTTGTATATTTACATGTGGGGGCACATGCACCATGGTGCACCATGTAGAGGCTCTATGACAACTCACTGGAGTTCATTTTCCTCTTCTACCATGTGAGTTTAGGGGACTAAATGTGGGTCACCAGTCCAGACAATAAGTACCTTTAATACTTGAGCCATGTTACTGACCCCGTTGTTAATTTTAATAATATGTTTTCATGGATATCAAATATATTCATCGTTAACAGTCATTGTGATCACTTTGTGTTTCCTATTTTTACTGCATGCCCTTTTCATTTTATAGTCAATATAAATGTGCTTTTCTATATTTCTATAGTAATATGACATAGTCAGAGGCTGCTGGTTTTATTCTTGCTTTTTGCTTTTTAACTAGAGGTATTACTCCACTGAACTCTATTAGCAATTAATATAATCATTTATGTTTTCAGATTTTTCCATTTTACTCTTTTCTTTTCCTGTTCACTATTTTCCCATTATTTTTCTACTTTCTTGATGCATTTAAAATAATTGGTTTCTTTGATTTGGGGGAAGTAAGAGAATGGACAATAGTGGAGCAAGTTCCAATTTAATGTATCATTCAGCTTTTGTATCTCTGTGTGAGTGTGTGTATGAGTGTCTGTGCATGCACACATGCACTGTAATTTTCTATTTTGTGGTTTCCAGGGATCCGAACTCAGGTCACCAGGTTTGCAAGGAAAGAGCTTTTCACCCATTAAGCCATCTCCAATGCCCTCATTTGGCCATTTGATTTACTTCTTTACAAACTGTGTTAGTATTGCTAAAAATGCAAGTATGGGTATAGTAAGTCAATGATGTGATCTTTAAGTAAAGTATAGAAACTTTGGAACTGGATAGATGTATTTAATTCTCCACTATCTTTTTAAAGTTCTCATTCATATGAAATTGCATATAATGTATTAAAATAATATATATTTGACATTGAGTGAATTTATTATACATAATCTAGAGTTGTTTTAAAGTCCAAAATAAAATATTATAATTAATTAGTTTGAATATTATGTTTTGTAAAGGAATTAAAAGAAGAAAATTATCTTTTAAAATTTAACTGCTTAGTTGCCTTTTCATAGATCTTTATTTCTGAAGATCCAATTTTCATATCATTTCATTTCTTTTTTTTAACTTTTACAAAAATTTTATTGAGAATTTCACACATGCATATAAGGTGATTTGATCAAATCCATGCCCATTCCCTCCCCTCCAACATTCCCTCCTCTGAAGAGGTAACCCAAAAATCTTTTAAGTAATAGATACAAGCTCCCAAATACTTTTCACAGTTTTGACCTTGGAACAGAGTATGTTGCTAACAGGCCCAAGGATATTTGGACTTGTAGCCCAGAAACTGGCTACATTTCTTTCAGGTCATTGTACCCTAACTGCCTAACCAATGCCTACCTCCTATTCTTACCACACCATCCTCTGAAGGGGTACCCAGATTGCTAATAGGGAATAGGGACACAGACCACTCTGGCTTCTTCCATGCCTAACAAGGACGCAGGTTGAGGTAATTGGAGTACCCTTTCTGTGGATCTACCTAAAAGACTCCCAAATTGAATAACTCTTGTCTCTGAGAGGAAAAGAAAAGTCCTTGAATCATGAATAGGAGATGTGAATGAGAAGTAAAGGCAAGAATAATTAGCAGTATAATTCTAGACAGGGAACTAAAAAAAGTCAGAACAGGGCAATTTTCAAATGTTCATATGAGAGTCCTTGGAATTTCATGACAAGGGCTTCCAAAAGCATCCCTCTATTGGGTTCTTCCTCATTTTTCTTTTGTCTTCCAAGGCTGGACTCTAGAGTGATGGATTCAGGATTTGCTTTCAGGTATTTTGATAGCTGTTGGAGTGGATTGAGTAAATCCTTTCCTGCACAAATATTGTGTAAGTTACTGCCAATATTTTCTTCTAACAGTTTCAGGGTTTCCAGTTTCACATTGAGGTCTTTGATCCATTTGGAGTTGACTTTTGTGCAAAGTGAAAGGTAAGAATCTAGTGTCATTCTTCTACAGGTGGAGATCCAGTTTTGCCAGCATCATTTGTCGAAGATGCTGTCTTTCCTCCATTGTGTGTTCTTGGCACCTTTGTCAAATATCAGGTGGCTGAAATTGTGTGTACTCAGGTTTGGATCTTCAATGATGTTCCATTGATCTATGTGTCTGTTTTTGAACCAGTACCATGCTGTTTTTATGACTATGGCTCTGTAGTATCCTTTGAGATCTGGTATAGTAATCCCCCCCAGCATTGCTCTTTGTGTTCAGCATTGCTTTAGCTATCTGGGGTCTTTTGTGCCTCCATATGAATTTAAGGATGCATTTTTCTAATTCTGTGAAGTATGTCATGGGGATTTTGATTGGGATTGCATTGAATCTATATATTGCTTTTGGTATGATGGTAATTTTAACAATATTAATTCTTCCAATCCACGAACATGGGAGGTCCTTCCATCTTCTGGTGTCTTCCTCAATCTCTTTAACGATTTAAATTTTTCATTGTGAAGATCTTTGGTGTCTTTGGTCAGATTTATTCCAACATATTTTAATTTTTTTGCAGCAATTGTGAATGGGAGCTTTCCCTTGTATTCTTTCTCCAATTGCTTGTTATTTGTATATAGAAAGGCTACTGATTTTTGTAGACTGATTTTATAACCTGCCACTATACTGAAAGTGTTGATAGTTCTAGTAGTTTTCTGGTGGAACTTTTGGGATCTCCTAGGTATAGCATCATATCATCTGCAAAAAGTGATAGTTTGACCTCTTCTTTTCCAATTAGTACTCCTTTAATTTCCTTCTCCTGACTTATTGCTCTAGCAAGAGTTTCAAGCACTATGTTGAAAAGGAGTAGATATAGTGGACATCCTTGTCTGGTTCCTGATTTTAATAGGAATGCCTCCAGTTTTTCTCCATTTAGAATGATATTGGCTGTGGGTTTGTTGTATATCACTTTAATTATGTTGAGGTATGTTCCCTCCAGTCCAATTCCCTCTAGGATTTTGAACATAAATGCATGCTGAATTTTTTCAAAAGTCTTTTGTGCATCTATCGAGATGACAATGTGGTTTTTGATTTGAGGTCATTTATATGATTAATGATGTTTATTGACTTGCATATATTGAACCATCCCTGCATCTCTGGGATAAAGCCTACTTGATCCTGGTGAATGATCTTTTTCATATGTGTCTGTATGTGGTGTGCAAGTATTTTGTTGAGAATTTTTGCGTCTATGTTCATTAAGAATATGGGTCTATAGTTTTGTTTTATGGTTGTAACTTTACCTCACTTTGGTATTAGAATGATGCTGGCTTCATTAAAGGAATTTGGAAGTTCTCCCTCTGTTTCTACCATTTTGAATAATTTAAGTCTGGTAGAATTCTGCTGTAAATCCATCTGGGCCTGGGCTTTTATTTGTTGGGAGGCTTTGTATTACTGTTTCAATTTCCTTATATGTTATGGGTCTGTTTATACTGTTGATCTCTTCTTGGTTTAACTTTGGTGGTTCCCAAGATTTTAGATATCCACCCATTTCTTTTAGATTTTCAAATTCAGTAGCATATAGGTTTTTAAAGTATTCCCTTATAATGTTCTGTATTTTTCTGGTGTCTGTTGTGATGGTTGTGATGTATCCCTTTCATCTCTGATTTTGTTGATTTGGATTTGCTTTCTTTCTTTTGGTTAACTGGACTAAGGGTCTCTCTATCTTGTTTAGCTTTTCAAAGAAGCAGCTCTTAGATTTATTGATTCTTTGTGTTGTTTTCTTTGTTTCTATTTCATGAATTTCTGCTCTAAATTTTGTTATTTCTTCTCTTCTGCTGGGTTTGGGTTTCATTTGTTCTTGCCTTTCCAGTGTCTTGAGTTGCACTGTTAGGTCATTTATTTGGGCTCTTTCTGATTGTTTAATGTATGCACTTAGAGCTATGAACTTCCCTCTTAGGACTGCTTTTAATTTGTCCCACAGATAGTGCTGTGTTGTATTGTCCTTTTCACTGAAGGGAGGCCAGAAGCCAGCAGTCTCTGGCAGCCTCTCATTTCATTTCTTTCAGCCTGAAAACCTTTCATGTACATTTCTTATGAGGAATGACTTTTTAAAAATTTACTTTTTTTTTTCTTAAGACATAGCCTTCTGTGCCACAGATAGGCCAGACCTCACTATGAAGCCTAAAATAACCTTCAATTTCAGATCTGCCTGACTCCAAAGTGCTCAGATTACAGGCATGCATCACCATGCCCAGTTTTATGTAGTGCTGAGGACTATACCTAGAGTTTCATATGTGTTAGGCAAGCTCTTTACAAATAAACTATATCCAAATTCCTAAAGATATCATTGATTTGTATTTATTGTTGAGACATGTTTAGATGAACATTGGACTCTGGGTTAAAAGGCTGTTGCTCTCTGACTAGGATTCCTCAAGTTCAGACTTAGGTCAATTCTCTTACAGCCATCATGCGTTCTCATGACAAGTCCACAGCCATTAAACTGTTTTCTTATGTGCATAGTGGCTTTACTTCCTGACTGTTTTTCAAAATTTCTGTCTCTAGCTGTCAAGTGCGTTGTGCCTGTATACGATGCTATTTATATTAATTCTGTCACTGAGCTTAGAGAATTTTTAAATCATTTCTTTCATCAAACTTGTGGCATATTTTGCCTTCATTTCCTAAGAATTGCTTTAGATTTTCTCTAAATATAATGTTGAAATTTCAGTCACCTATGCACCATAGTTACTGTTAAAGTGTCCAAAAACAGGCTACATTTTACTGTCAATTCTCTCCTCTATCCTCGAGATTAGATCATTTCTTTTGTTCTGTCTTCAATTCTGCAAGCTATTTCCCCATCATTTATCTTCCATCAAGTACATCCCATAACTGTTTAAGAAACTTCAGATATTGAATTTATCACATGTTGATTTGATGTATTTATGTTGTTGCTGATATTTTTGTTACATATTTTTTAACCCCTTCAGGTATTCACATGAACTCACGATTGGACATTGCATTTGTATTTTTCAGTAGGTTTTTGAGCTAATATATTTTCCTGTGGTTATTCACACTACCTAAGCATTCTCTCTCTCTCTCTCTCTCTCTCTCTCTCTCTCTCTCTCTCTCTCATACATCCCCCCTTCCTCCCCAATTTTCTCCATTTTCCCCCTTAATAATACATGCCTCTTATTATTTCCACTCCCTTGTGATCCTTCTTCCTCTCCCTCCTCCATGGTTCCTTATATGCCTTATATCCCTTCCCAATTGAATAGCCCCCATATTCCCCACTCCTTTCTTAACATCTGTTTCTTACTATCTCCCTCTTCTTCTGAACATATATTTTCCTTTGTTCTCCTAACAATAAATATAATAGTTACTTTTAAGCCTTTTTTGTCTAATTCCAGTATCTGGCCAATAATAAGATGAGTGTGTAGACATTTTTCTCTTGAGATAATATATGTGCATTTCTGTTCACATACTGAGTATTTTTAGATTCTAATTAGGGCATGGTATAGTATGTGTTAGAGAAGAAGTCTCTGGGGTCTGGAGAGATGGCTCAGTGATTCAGAGATGGACTTCTCTTGCAGAGTTCAGTTCCCTGAACCCAAGTTGGCCAGTCTACAACCATGTGTAATCCCCGCACCAGGGCATCTGCTTCTTTTGTGTGACTTCTCAAGGTACCTGCAATGTATCCCCCCACACACATAAACTCAAATTCAGAAAGAAAATTCTAGATCCTGTCATGGTTATTCAAGATTCCTCTCCTTTTTCTTTTCCTCTTTTCTTTTCTTTCTTTCTTTCTTTCTTTCTTCCTTTTCTCTTTATTAAGTAGGTACTTAAGTTAGCTGAATTAAAGCTGAAAAGTCTGGTATCTTGTATTGATGGTTGCTTAAACACTATTCTAGTCCCCTTGTTTTGGTATGAATACACTCAGAAATTCCCATGCAATTTCAAATTTTGGGGGTGAATTATTAAATGGTATTTTATAATACTTTTATATTTCTTGAGATATATTCCTTATATCTCAGTGACTAAAGTTGTCCCACAGTCTATTTTGAATTGAACAAGTAAGAAAATACAGAACTTCCGTGAAATTTTACCTGTCCATGATACTGACTGTATCTGCTCTCAGGATAAGTACCCAAAGTCACGGAAATAGATCTATTTGTCACAAACACCAACTTTGCGTTAGTTTATATCTACACTTATAGCATCACTAGGGGCTTTAGATTTTTCACTGCTTTTAAGTAATTATTGTTGTTTGCTGTAACAGGTTTGATTCAACTGGAAGTACTTGTGATAACTGAAACTTGTGTTAACAATGTTGTACCAATCATTCATGGTGGTGTGTGGCTGTAACACAATACTCAGGACACCTGAGAAGAGCCATGGTTTTTGAGGCCAGCCTGGGCTTCATAGCAAGGCCTTATCACATAAAATTAAAAAAGAAATGTTATGTCAAAATAATCTACTAGTGAGAGTCACAGAAATGAATTATACAAGTAAAATGAATTGTTTAAAAGAATTATATTTTGTAGTTAAATAAGGTTCTTCCTGAAATTTCTCAGTAAGAAATAATTTGTAGTTTTCTGGTTGTCAGCAATGATGTCATAATAAATTCTGGAACAAGCAATCCACTTAAGTGTTACTGGGCAATTTTTGCTTGTTATTGAGAATACCTAAGGATAAAATCATCCACCTAGGTCCTATTAATAAATGGACTCTTCTGTTTCTTCACACAGGGACTCTAGGTTTGCTGAAGACCCATGAGAAGAATACATCCAGACAATTAAAATCAGAACACAAGCATGGTGCTTATTAGAATCTTGAGCCATTTGCTTCAGAAGTGATAATTTCCCCATTTGTTGCCCCTATAATTAAGCTGAATTTTTCTTGAACTCAATGATTATGCAAGTCTTAAAGTCATATTACTTTTAATTATATGTATGTATGTGTCTGTGTATATATGTGTCTGTGTCTGTGTTTCCATGTACATAAATGTAGGTGCCCCTGGAGGTTAGAAGAGGATATTGAGTGCCCTGAAACTAGAGTTACAGGAAGTTGTGTGCCACCCCACATGGGTGCTGGGAACTGAACTCCAGTCCTCTGCAAGGACAGTAAGTACTCTTAAAATCTCTCTAGCCCTGTCTACACAAACTTTTTGACCATACTTTTCCAAAAGAAAGAGCACTTCAATTCTCAACAAGTCAAAGCAACAATGTTTACCTCACTAAGTCATATTACTGCATTTATCTCACCTAACAGTGTTACTACCCAAGAAAATCCATCACCAAACCATTCAGAGAGACAAAGTAAAGCAGAACATTAAGCTGAAGCAAAATGAGGGTTTTCTAAAACACTGTGATTTTATTGCGATTCTGTGCCTTTCATATAATAGAATTTCATCAAATTTAGACTCCTTACCTTTCCCCATCCCCATATCCCCACCACCACCAGATTCCATGAACTCTGTAATATATGGTAAGTCCCATTTGGTCAAGCTTTTGCACCCAGATGTCTCTCAGTGCAAGTTCATCCACTGAAGTCTAGTCAGCCTACCTAGAGTTACTTCCTAAAAAAGATCTACTCTCTCTCATCCCACAGTAATCATCTACTAATAGCTCCTTGGCTAGGGTTGTGGCCTGCTGCCATTTCCCCCACTCTATTTTATTTGGCCTTTGGAATGTCAAAACAAGCTTCACCCAAAACTGAGCCAACATCTTTTTTCCACTGCTGTTTCCATCCTTAGGAATCCTCCCATTCTTTGTTTTTCAGTAAAAATACTTTCCACAAGGGAAATGCTTACATGCTTAAGTCACTGATGAGAACCAGGTTGTCCAGTCCTCAGGTAGCATTCCTGAGATGCCTCTTAAATGCTGTTTTGTCCAACCTTGCCAAGCAACAAAATAATCAGACAAATTTTGACATTTCAGAAAATAGCAGAGAGGTTATTGAACAATACTCCTTGGAGCCTGACTTCCTTTAGGGAACCTGCCAAGGCATAAATTATGCCCTATGATAACAGTACCAGGCCCATTGATGATCAGGTTTTCTTGCTCATAAAGACCATATTGAAGTTACTACCCTAGAAGTGATACGAGACATGTGTGAATTAGTAAAACCATAGCAACAAATATAGATATGAAAATACACATCTACAGTGCAACCTCTACCCCAAGACTCAGGCAACATAGCTGAACAGTGGGCAGAGAGAATATTAATACATCCCTCAGCTCTCACCAATGAGGCCTCTTCATGAAACAGATGGTGGTTAACTCAGAAAGGGACAACTGGCCAAAATGTATAGAATAACAGACTACAGAGTGTATGTCCCTAGGTAGGACTCCTATATTAAACCTCACCCACTTAGGATTCAGGGACCACTGTGGGAGAGGCAGTTGAAAGACTGTAAGAGCTATTGATGGTGGATTACCATAAGGAAACAGTTTTCCTGATTTGGGGAACTTGTTCATATGAACTTAGAGCAATGCGACAGCATGCACAAGATCCATGTAAACTCAAACCGGACAAAAACCCAGCATAGAATTGGGGAAATGGGTAAGAAGTCCTGACCTAAGCTGAGGAACTATTGGCAGCTGATCACTACTGGGTGAGGGAGAGTTGATCTTTAAGCACATGATTCTATGTAGGCTGACCAGACTCCAGTGGATGAACTAACTCTGAGGGACATCTGAGGATACAAACTTGACTCAGTAGGCCTTAACATAAGTGAAAGAATTCAATAAATATGGAAAGAGGGCTATGGGGGTTTCAGAAAGAAGAGAGGGTCTAAAGATGATTAAGATGTATTGTTTTAATGCATAAAAATTCAATAAAAAGTTTTTTAAAAAGAAAATAGCTTTCATAGTGTTAAGTGTGTTATTATAAGGTTTGAGGTTAATGAGGATGCTTTTTTCCTAAACAGGGTAATTATAAGCAATGTTTTGAGCACTTTAATAATTTTCGTATAGAAAGGAATAAAATACAGACTTTATTTTCTATTTGTTTTGCAGTCTTTCTTACATGTGTACAAGAAATTTAATAAAAGAAGTTACACAGAAGTAAGCTTGAGTGTTGATGGTCTCTTTGATAGGTAGAGCACATTATTGAGAAATTTTTAAAAAAACTTCCTGATGGAATTGCATATTTTTAGGAATTACATTTTAAAAGCTGTTCTACTTCAACATTTCTGCCTCAAATTGAAACCTTTGGAGAAGGCACTTATTTATTCATTAATTACTTTTAAAACCAAGAAATAATTCATTCTATAATGACAGTTTAATGGGAAAAGTGTTAAATTTAGGCTGTTGGGTAAAATAAGTAAACATGAGGACTCTCAAGAGCTGAATTTCTTCACTCTGACTAAAAGTTATTCCAAAGAAATGTCAAACTCAGTGGGAAATGATCCAGGAAAGGCCATCTTCCTGAATTTTTACCCAAACCTAATTAAGAATCCACTACCTTAATCCAGTTTCAACAGACATGCTACAGTGTCTTCAGGAATTCACCCCAGGTGGCCTGTATTTGCTGTTTTTAATCCCTGAAAAAGAAGTCTTGCAAGATCTTTTTACAGTTTATGTTAATAGAATAAATACATCTAATTCAGGCACAAAACTGCAGATAACTAACTTCTCTCAAGTAGAATTTTCTGACAAACCATAAGTTATCATACATTTCTCTATGCTAGGAGATGCTTGAAATTAATTTCCCCTGTTTAACAATCACATTTCCCATACTCAGTAGAGGAAATTCCATGAAATTTATACTAGACTAGCCACACATCATTCACAAAGCAAGATGAACCTCTTCTTAATATTATTTTGTGGCTGTAGAAGGGTACAGCATTCTTGAAATCATTAACATCTCATGATTTATTTTTAGCCATGAATGAGTTGGATAACACTTTTTGGAGTACATGGTAATAACCTCCTTTTTGTCATGTATGGATTAGTAAATGAGAAAGATTGTTTGGTCCCTTTAAGTGTAATAAAATCATTACTGTTATTCATTAGCTGTAGACACTTAACCAGTTAATTATGCTTTGTGTCTACGTTTTGCAACTGTCTATCCAGAGAGAAAAGACCACGATAATAGAATAAATTTTCAGAAATACAGTATTTTAAAAAAAAGAGAAAGAACTTTGCCATGAATTTTTCATCATTTCACATATCTGTGTAAGTATGCATGTTTGTTTACTTTCACTTTTGCTACTTCTAAGCTCCTTGACAGAAACTGTCTGTGGTTTTACAGATACTGAGCTTGGCACTATGCATATGTAACAAAGACATCTTTACTATTGTACAAAGCAAGGAAGCCCTTTGGCTTGAGTTCTGTCTTTCGAGAGGCATATGAATATTTCATGTTAAGTGTAATTCCCACTTCATTCTCCACTCAATAATCTATATTTCTTAATGAAACACAATATTCCAGAAGAGATTTTAAAAATTAAGACAACTTTTGGTAATTGTACTTATACTTATTCGCCATCAATGAGAGAAGATATTACACGTGATGTCTTATTTTACTAATATTTCTAAGAGAAGAGATACAGATTAAAATTTCATGAAATCACTAATTACCCTAAAGATCTTATTAAAGTCATCATCTAGCAGTAACACGTCGCATGAATTTAGTAAATGCGAGCTGCCATTTTATTTATTCTATGAACATTGATTTGCTTAAAGTTGGCACTAGGCTTTGTCAGTCAGTGGGTCCTTTCCCCTATTATTTGAATAAGGAAACGAAATCTGACATAAACTAAGCATCTTGAAAAGATGAGTCAGTGCTAAAAGTCCCTGAGTCAGCATCAAGTTCCATTCCCTTAGTCTATATAATATGCAGTCTCATGAAATAATTTGTAATGATTATTGAGCCCAAAGGCCTATTTTAACTAAAAAGTATACATTGATAGTATGATCTTAGAATGCCTTACAAACCTGAAGAGCAATGTACTTCAGATCCATTTGCAAAGGAGAAATCAATGTCTGGCAGAAATCCAAGCTTAAGCCTTAGCATAATGCCACACACACACAAAAAAATCTTCATGACAGAAAAAAGAAAAAAAGATAAAACAATTGGGGCCATTTACTCTAACTAGCCTGTTAATTCAAGTAGCTATGAGATAAAGAGTGCTGCCTTTGTGCATAAGATTTACCTCTGCTCTTTATTCTTCACAAAACGCCCACTTTTGGCTGTTATCACTTTCTTTATATAGGCTTCAATATACAACTCCAGGGAGATATTTCTGGATTATTTGCAGACTGATAAAGCTGACAAGATACCTTTTCCCATAAAAATGCCACCAAACTGTCAAGAAGACCCAGTGTGGGTGCAACATTAATATGCATGGCATAGGTCTAGGCTGAGTGGATAGGCTGCTGTGTTGATCTTGGATGAGCTCACTCAAATCACGGAAGGTCAGCCAGGGAAAGTAGGGCAGCAGGGATCTTTCCTGTGTGTCTTTCTTAAGACGTTCTCAAGAAGATAGAGTGCGTGCTGGAGGAAAGAAAAGCTCTGTTACCCATGCAATTTTCTGTCTACTGCTTGTATCATATCTAAAAATACCCCAACACACAAAGTAAGTTCTGGAAATGAGTCCAGAAGTAGAGTTTGAGGTGGAATAACCCATGAAACATAGAACAAATTGTAGTACTTATGCTGTCCAGCGCTGGGAGTGTGTGGTGGAACATGTCTGTAGTCCCAGCACTCAGGAGGCAGATGCAGGCAGATCTCTGTGAGTTCAAGGCCAGCCTGACCTAAATAGTGAGTTCCAGGCCAGCTGGGGCTACAGGAAGACCCTTTCTCAAAAAAGACCAAAAAAAAAAAAAAAATCAAAAAAAGAGAGAGAGCGCAAAAAAGGCTTTTCTTACTCTGAGATGGACATAACTGTATGTAAATTGACATCACAAGCAAAGTTAAATATTAGTTAAATTCATGACTTTTGAGAGAATCAATTTGTAATCAGTATATTCATAGAAATCCATAAATAAGATTTGGAGGGACTTAGACTGTCATTGATCCCAGGAAGAAGCCTGTTTTCAGCAGACCTATCTTATTTAGGGAACCAGGTCTAGAATCCAAAATAAGTAAGAAATTGCTAAGCACTAGGGCCTTCTAACTTAATTTTACATTGAATAAACATTCTGATACCTTCATAGAATTATGATTTGTATTTACTTTAATATATTGTTTATTATCTTTTTATGGGTATGAGTGCATTGATTGCATGTGTGTAAGTGCTCCCATGTTGTACAGTGCCCAAGGAGGTCCAAAGAGGGCATTGGATCCCCTGGAAATGGAGTTATGGGCAGTTGTTAATCACCATGTGGGTGCTGGAAATAAAACCCAAGTCCTCTGCAAAAGCAGCCAGTGCTCTTAACCGCTGAGCCATCTCTCCAGCCCCTTTGTAATTACTTTTAAAGTATTTTGAAACCACAAAATTTCTCTGATTAATCTAAGGAAAAGTCATTTTGTCACATGTAGATGAGATAATTAAGTGCAATGAAGAAGCATTTACTCAAAATATAGTTTCAGTGAAACAGACAGAAACAAAGTTTGGAGTGGCTTTTGGGCATGTTTTAAATGCAGTTTTCATGCAGTTTTCTAGCATGAAGGTTTTCCTATCAATTAGGATTTATATGAAAATAAAATAGCCCTTTTGCTAATATAGTTTGAAGTTTACAGCCAAAAGGTCATTAATAGTGATATTTTTGATATATAATCAGTGGAAGTATGACTTGGTTGAAGAAGATCTGTGTCTTAGCTTCTTTACCTATGGCTGTGATAAAATACTTCGGCAAAGCAACTTATCTCACAGTTCATCATTGCAAGGAAGTCATGGATGAAGAATGTTGAAGCAGCTAATGATACTACATCCACAGTCAAAAACAGAGAACAGGGGCTAGAGAGATGGCTCAGTGGTTAAGAGCACTGTGTGCTCTTGCAGAGACCCAGGGTTCGATTCCCAGCACCCACATGGCGGCTACGAACTGTCCTTAACTCCAGTTCCAGGGGAATCCAAAGCCCTTTTCTGACTTCTGAGGCATTGCACGACACAGGTGCACTCAAACACATGTGGGCAATACACTCATACACATAAAAATAATAAAGAAATTTTTTTTTAAAAAAAGCAGAGAGCAGTGGGTTAATACATGGATGCTAGATTTTGCTCTTTCTTTCCCTTATATGGTCCAGAATTCCTGTTCAGGAAATGCTGCCACCCACAGCCGGCAGGATTGTAACTCTATCCCTGCCAACTGATATGTAAGCACATCACTCACCTTATAATTAAAAATGCTCTCAGTTCAACTTTAAATTTTTCCATAGTCATCAGCAGTTCCAACACTTTAAAATTCCAAAGCCTCTCAACTTCGAGCTCATATAAAAAAAAAACCAGTTGCATGCTTCCAAAAAATAATGGCACAGAGTAAGCATTCTTATTCCAAAAGGTATGAGCCAAGGCATAGAAAGGAATGATCAGATACAAAGGCTCCAGCAGGGTAAACACCATATGTTGCAGCTCTGTGTCCAGCATCTGGACCGCTCAGCGAATTGGCAGTGTTTCGGTATTTCTGTAGCCCTACCCTTCCAGGCCAGGCACTTGCAGCAGGCACAGCTCCTCTCTTAGCTCATCTCCAGTTACTATCTGAAGCCCTACTTGGGGGATGTCCTATGGTTCTCGCATTGTCAAAACACTGGAGTCTCCCCTGTAATGCAAGCTTCACTTTCATTCTTTCACACAGTGGTCTCTTAGGGCCTCTTTGACTCTGCAATGCATTTCCTGGCATTGTCTGCTTTTCATCCTTCCCTTTAAAACCAGTACCACCAGGACAACACTGCCAAGTTCTGCTACCAGCTTGAGATGGTGCCACACTAAATTTTCTCCTTTCTGCTCTCTGTTTGACCCACTCTCACTCTCTCAGGGTCTGGTGCTCCTGTTGTGGGTGGAGAAACCTCATAACACAGTTTTATCTTGGCTTTCGCTCGAGCCCCTCAGCGTGGGGTCTCGCCCCACAGTCTGTGGATGCCCTTTTCGCTTCCACACCTGCAGGATGCCTCCACCTTTCGCCCCAGCTGCCGCACACTTCCTTTCCTGGTCCAATCAAGCCACTGGTGTCAGTGGCTAGGCTCCACCCTTCTTTCCAGGGTGTCCTGAGCTCCCCCACCGCTCATGCTTTTCATAGGAATGAGTGGTTTCCAGGCTAGAGATGGCTAACTGCTGCAACAGCTTCTGTGTACTGACCCTGAGGACAATCTTTCCAGTTGCCTCAGTGTTGAACGCCAGGCTTCCCTCTATTGGTTCTTCACCTTAGGGGACTCAGTGGATAAACATGGAAAATAGGAAGAGTATTGATAATAAGGTAGTTCATGTACAGGTTTGCCATGCAAATATTGGTACTATGAACTTTCATAGTTTCAAATCAGCAAATTTAGATCATTGAGGAACTTGCTCAGTCATTGGATAAACAAAATTTAAAAGCCCAGTATTTGGATTTGAGCATTTAGAGCAGTGGTACTTATAAGCACAAGCCTCCAGGTTTGATCTCTGACAACAAACAAACCAAAAATCTAATAAATCCAATATTTACTTTATGAGAGAATTTCTTTTTAATGATGTTACCAGATACTCAGATGTCTCAATGTGTAGATTGTTTGAGAATGCATGCTAAACTTAATAAATTTACACAGAAAGATGATAGATAATAAGTTATCTACTTAAGTCCTAGTGTCAATAGATATCATTATGTAATTTATTCTTACTATTAGTAACTTAGTTCAGTTGCTTGGAACTTTGCCAGATGCCTTGACTTGTTACCAATCTTTAACCAAAAGAGGACAGTTATTTAAGAGGCTTGTTTTTTTTTTTTTCCAACCTGTTAAATGTTACACTGCATAGGATAGAACACTTAAAGAAGGGGTAAGGTTGGCTATAGTCAAATTCCACTAATTAGCTTGAATACATTGAGGCAGTCATCTCTTATCTGCTGCTGACCTTGATGCTGAAGTAGAAATATACTGGGACACATTTGAAGTATATTATGCCATGGCAGGTTGGGTACCAGCAGGCATAGAGAAGCTTTCCATGGTCAAATGCAGAGCTAGTAATTGAAACATTGATAGGGGATTTCCTGTGCAATACATGATACATAATAGGCACAGAATTAAACAAGGGAGCATGCAGTTCTTTAACACATCTTGATACATGCTGAATGTCTACTTTCAAGTACGCTGATAGGCAGATGGAACAGATTTCACATCTCTTATACCACTTACCCATATACTTACCCTGTACAGATGGACCATTCACCCAAACTTAAATAAACTGGTATCTACTAAATACCAGAGTAAAAATTATTCAGGAAGCAGGGAAAGGTACCAAAGGGGTGTGTGTGTATGAGAGAGAGAGAGAGAGAGAGAGAGAGAGAGAGAGAGAGAGAGAATATGTCTTATTCCTAAACAGAATGTTTCTCAGGTCCTTTTGGCAAGAAACACTATTCATGATCCCAACTCTTCCTAAATAGAACTGGGAAAATACTGTTTTATAGCTTTAATTATTTAGGTGTCTGGAAAAATAATCACAATTTCTACTTTTCTGAACATTAAACCAATATTGATATTTTATGATTTTTCTCCTTTACATGGATTTACTAATGGTTTTCAAAAGTTAAGTGACTTTTAGACTTGAAAATTATTCTGTGTTGTTGGAATACTAATGCCAAGATCACAATTCACCCTCCTCAGGCAAGTTAGACAAGTGAGCATCAAGGAGAACTTACCAGCTCATTGGTTTTTTTTTTTTTTTCTCATATCTTCTCTGGGAAAGATTTGAACAGAGAAGCCATGACAGCAAAAGATGACATAAGTTTCTGAATACAAACTCAAAGTCACATGAACATACAGGACAGTGTGAATTGTTCAGCTCCTACCAGAATGAGAGTCATGACCAGCAGTGGAAGCACAGAACTGTTCATTTGAATTAGACTTAGACTTGTTAAATGCTTATGAATGAAATGCTCATGGAATAACCAAATTGTTATATTCCTAGTGAGCAATGTTATGCTCCTTTTCTCATTAAACCATGTACAGTATGTCACATGGTAAAGTTTAGCACTTTTGTCATAACAGATTCTCCAGGGTACTGGTCATCTTCCATGCAACCATGAGACAACAGACTGAATTTTGTGGTGGGACAAAATACAATGCAATGATACCCAGTATCTACTTCAGGGTGATTCAATTTAATTTAATCCCATTTCCTTGTGGTAAAATTTGTACTTGTCATGAGAACACAAATTCCTTTCTCTTACAGTCTGCTTAAAATATCACTCTATAATTTTGTGGTCAGAATATAGAGACTAATCAATTGAAATTATTTTGCTCTGTGACCTTTAAGATAGAAACAGGTTTTATGTGTATTTGGTTCTTGCTAAAGAACAGAATGTATCCTTCCTTTTGTATGTCAGAACCTGAGTTCTAGTACACAAAAGGGCTTGTATTTGGAGAAAAGTCATTGAAGAGGCACTTACATTCAATGAATGGTTAGTGAAGACTTTAATCCAATATGACTATTTTCTTTATAAGATGAGGAAATTAATGAATCCAGAAAGGGCTGCATGTATTTGTAGGAATGCTTAAGGTAGGTAGAAGAAACAGAGAGATCATCTTCAAGCAGGGACAAAGGTCTGCAACGGATCTTTCCTAACAGCACTTGGAGGAATCTACCCCTGACATCTTGGTTTTAAACTTCTAGGGCTATTACAACACAAGTTCCTTTGTTGATTCTGTATCACCTGTGCTAATTTGAATAGTGCCCCCTAGCGGTCAGAATTCATGGCATGTTACTGATGCTCTATGGCTACCTATGAATGACTTCTAGTCTTGAAGGAAACTGTTTTCTCATTACCCCAGTTCAAAGCTTCTGAAGAAAATCTTGTGCAACTTTCTCTTATGATCACTTGCCCAAGAACACTGCAGTTTCACTTAAGGAACAGTTAAGAGCAGAACATGGGTGTTTGGGTACTGATATCAATGAGCAAAAGTCTTGTATGCTCATGCCTGGTGGACTGTTTCCAACGTCTACTAAGATACCAAAATCCAGTAACGCTCAGATCCCCATATGAAAATGGCACCCTATTTTAATATAATACATAAATATCTCCTGTGTACTTTATATCATTTCTAAATTGTAACACATAAATCAATGTAAAATTCTTTATAAATAGCTGTTATTCTATATAGTTTGGAGAATACTTATGAGAAAAATATCTGCATATATTCAGCACAAACACAATTGTTTTTCCATATTTCTGATCTGTGATTGGTTGAATCCACAGATGTGAAATCTAGGATCCACAGGGCAAGCCCTACTGTTTTTCTTTTATGTCTTTACAACATCTTTAGAAAAATTTAATCCTTTAACACTATTTTCTTATCTAAAGACTTTCGCTATGGTAACCAAACCAAAAAATATAGAGATTACATATAAAAATGACATCATGGCAAGTCTAATGATTTTGTTGCTTCTGTGGTTTTATGCTTCTATTTTGTGTCTTAAAACTCGGCTAGACATTTTTTAAGAGAGCTTGATTCTCAAGCATGTTCCTTAGGAAAAATAGTTTTTGGTCTTCCCCTTTCACTTCTGTAATGTGTTCAGAGAGCATATTCTTATGTCCTACAAAGACACTTCTTGATGTGGTTTCTAGAATGTAACAACATCTTGAAATAAAAACCTATTTTTATGATGTGAATTTTCTAAGTAATTCAACTTATCATTAATAGTCAACATTATGCCAAAGACCATATAGAACACTTGGCTTCTTTTTATGTATGTTTTTCTCTTTCTAAAGTTATTTTTTTTAAATCCCAAAGATTTCATATTTGAGTGCAGTATTTACATCTTTTCTACTGCTCTGTGTTCCCCTTCCTAATCCTCCCACATTGACCTCTATGCCTCTCAACTTCCTGACCTCATATTTAATATTGTTTAATTATATAGACAATATATATACAATCCATTTAGTAATTCTTTTATGTACATTTGTTTAGGTCCAAGTCCTTGAAATTTGACAACAGATCAGAGAGCTTGTCCCTAGAAAATACTGCTTCTGTCTCTCTCAGCCTACAGCTCTTCGTCAAGAGGAGGGACCTGTGAAATTCCTCCAACCACATTGGCATAAAGTCAGCTGGTGTCATTATGTAGGTTTTATTTAGGCAGCCATAGATTTCCCTGGTCATGTGGATCACCCCAAATTTATAGGACCTCGTCCTTATGTATAGTTACTTACAAGGTCTCTTTTTCCCTCTGTTTCAGACCAGGGCTTCCTCATCCTCCACCTCTTCTATAAGGTTTACCTACTAGACTCAAAATTTTGGTCACTTCACTTACAGACCTTGACTTTGCATCCTCTCTAAATCTTTAATTTCTATTTTCTAACTTCATAATGGATTATTTCAACCAAATATTTTGAAATCTTTTCATATGTCAAAAAGTCAACGTCATCCCTCCTGCCCAAATGAAGCTTTATTCCAAAATTAACTAGTTTAGTGGTTACCTCTGTTCCATTCAACCTAGAATATTCTGGGAGTTCTTGTGAAGTCCTTGTCTCAAATAAATGCTGTGTCACCACTTCCTTCACAATAACATTTGCATATTTAACACACTTTGCTTCTGGTAGCACCATTGAGTTCAATATCACTTGTATGAATTATTTTATTAATATTCTAATTGGTTTCGGGTCTCTCCAACTCTAATCTCTTCAGCACTCTGTTCCCATTTTAATCTTCTTAATATAGTTTTCTGTTGCAGAACACCTCTAATGACCTTCTACTCCAGCCAAAACAATTTATCTATGTATCTTCATTATTACCATGTACTTCGTTTGAATATGTGTCATTGATTACATCATTTCACACTCCCTGAAATTTCCTTTTCTATTCTTTCCTCTCCAGCCACCTGAATGCTGCTTAACCTTCGGTCCTGAGCTGAGGTCTGTTTCCTTCAGAAGATTTGTTTAGACATATCAGACCTCACTAAACATTCCCTCCTTTAATACATCCTTCTTAGTGTTACCATGGTAACGTCCCTTACCTTTACACCTATTTGGTATAAAATGATGAAGGGCTTTCATGTAAGAAAAGCAACTTTAGCAAATCAAGGAGTTTCTGTATTCCATATAACTCACTTCTTTGTTATAGTCAACAAAGTGATGTGGATCTGAAACACACATTACCATCACCATGGCCTGAACTCTGCCTGTTCAGAATTCATATATTTTAGTGCTAAACTCCAGTACCTCAGAATGAGGTAGAGCTTTGAAAAAAGCAATTAAGGTAAAATGAAGTCACATGCTTGCTCTCTAATCCAGTGTGACTGTTGTCCTTACAGGACAGATAACAAACAGATCAAGAGTGGCCATACGAGACTCAGAGAAAGAAAGGTCACCATCTGTATCCTGAGGAGAGAGTCTTCAGAGATAATGCAACTGCCAAAATTGGGTCTGAGCTTCTAGGCTTCAGAACTGTGAAGAATGAATTAGTCTAATTAAATCTTCTGATTAGGTGTTATTTGTTATAGCAACCCTAATAAGTAAGTACACCTTGCATAAATGATTACTATTGATATTTATTTGAGAGTCAATAAATTTATAAGAAATACCAATATTGTGACAGTCTTCCCCAAGTTTAACCAAATATTGAAAATAAATAAAGAATACCTAATTTGAAGGTCATCTATTCTCTTTTGTGTATATGAGGGTTTTGTATGCATGTCCCCAAGTATGTTATGCATGTACAATGTCCATGGAGGTCAGAAGAAGGCATGAGATCCCCTGGACCTGGAGCTAAGGACACATGTTAACTACCACATGGGTGCTCGGAAACAAACCGACGTCCTCTACAGAAAAAGCCCATGTTCTTAATCAATAAACCATGTCTCCAGCCACATACATTGCTTTCTTAAAAGAATATGTACAAGTTTAAACCATAAAATTTAAAATCAGAACTGAGATAGCATTATATTTGACTTGCAAAAATGAATTAATGCTGATGTTTTGTAAAAGTACAAAAATCTTATTTAATACAAAAGATAGGAGGTAGAGAGCACAAAAAGAGAGAAGGAATTAATGAAGACATGACATAGACCGCTAAAATAGAAATGTTTTCAGTTTATGTTTAAGAAAGAACCATGAAAATTAGAGATACACCTTTTGCTGGCATCTATACCTCATATGTGACACTGAGATTCATGTCATTTTCATACAAGACTGCTGTGTGCTGACCCTTTTCTCCACATGTCATCCTACCCTCCCCTTTGCTTATCATCCCCCTTCTATTTAGTCTTTTCATTCTCCTAGAGTTATCTCTACTATTACATTCTATAGTTACGTACCCAATATAATGTATTTATATGAATTTAACGATTCACAAATAACATTAAGCCTGTGTTATTCATCTTTCTAAAATTGACTTAATATGATAAGTTCTGGAGATTGAACCCACGACTATTTGTATGCTAGGCAAACACCCTGCCACTTATGTATGTACCCACCCCTTTATTTGTGAGGCAAAATATTATTAAGTTACTTAGTTTAACTTTGAACTCAATCTGTAGCCCAGGTAGATCTTGAACTTGTGATCATCCTCCTTCAGTCTACTGTGTACTTGGAATCACAAGCTTGTGCCATCAGACCCAGCATTCTTCTACTGTTTGAGAGACATCATATTTCATGCTGAGGATATGGAAATAAACATTAGACATTGTCAACCATGTAATAAATTCTGGAAGAGTCTGAAACAGATGGTGTCATTACCACATTATTAAGAGATGCCAGTCTCAAGTGATCAGAGAAGAATCCCTGAAGGATGTAAAACCTGAACTAAGTTTTAAGTAAATAATAACTAATCAGCTGAAAGAAGTTTAAAAGAATTAGGAATATCATATGGAGACAAGCGGGAAAATGAGTATTTTTAACTAGCATATGCACATATAAATACACTTGGGGTTAATAAAAAAAAAGGCAAATGATGGCTTGGAGCCATCAGAAACCATACTACCCAGAGAGTGGGAATGAATTCCTCAACAGGGTTAACAGTGAGGGAATACAATTGTTGTTAGCCCCATTAACCAGCTGTCCCCACACCCATCATTCATTATTTGTGAGACTCCCCAATTTCCATATTTATGAACCTCTCTTTATGCTTAAACTAGTGAAAGGCAGGTTGAATGTGCAACCAAGAGCCTTACCTATAGAGAGTTATTTTTGTTTTACATTTGATGTGAAGGTCTTTCAAAGCTCCCTGTCCTATCCTTCCAGAGAACTCTCGTGGAGCCTGTGCATGTAGACACAGTGCACATAGGCAGGCACTCACCCAAAGCCCTTGTTCAAAGAAATGACTGGAGAAGCTTTCATTAAAGCTGAAGAAAGAAAGGACACAAAAAGAAAAGGCAGAATCTAAGGAGGGAGACTAATGGAACAGTTCGTGAATAAATCACCCATGCACATGGCTAGTACATCGTGCTCATGATCAAAGGCTTTTTAAAAAGTCTGTGAAATCATGGCTATTTATGCTTACATAATCCTCCATTTTAAAGCTAATTACACAATTTTCGATATTTTGTTCTCTGATGCACCTCTTATTGTAATTTTCCAAATGATAGTCTATTTGACAACACATATGTCTACCACTCTGTGGGCCCAGACAGAAACGTGACAGTAGTTTCAATATCTGTTTGTCCAGGGAAATGTAATAAGGTTCTGATGTGAAAGAAGAAAGGGGATAATTAAGCTTTAAGCCTTAATGAATAATGAAAGATACTCTATTCAGTCAACACAAATGTGGGCACACTTGGAAACTTTGAAATATTCATATTATTTTTAGCTTATAATAGGAAGATTTCAATTACTCTAGCTTCAGATTTTACATTCAAAATAATATTTAATCTGTACTTTTACCAAAAGGCAATGGTATATTTAAAACTCTCTTTTTTGTGTGCTGTATTCAAATAATAAGGCACTGGAATAAATTGCTCACATAGCATTTGCATCAAGTAATTCAAAGTTTAGAATTCAGAATGAAAATGACAATATGATCAGATATTTGCTTTTATGTTTCCTAATTTTTGGTGAAATAATAATAAAACTCTGTTGTGACAATTGACCCCACTTTCTTTTTGTATTGGGCATTGCACAGGATAAATTCACATACATTCCCTGAAAACAACCACCTGTTCTGTGTTACACAATCGCTTTGTTTTCATCCCTATGTGAGAAAACTCAAAGCTTACTTTAGTTAAAAATTTTCCTAATGCATCAGGGTTTATAAGTAATAGAGTCAAGGTTTCAAGTCAGTTTTATTTATCTCTGAAACCCATTTTTAACAATTTCGTTACAGTTTTACAACCTGTATTGGAAAAAAAAAGTGATATTGACATAAAAGAAATGTATGCTATGCATGGCTAGGAGAAGCATGATTAAGAAGGAAAGGACTTCACTTTCACAATGAAACAGAGAATTCCAGACAGCTGGGAAGTTACTCATATGATCTTACAGCAACAGTGACACCATACTGCAAGACCCATGCAAGCTCAAGGCAGACACAATCCCAGCATAGAAATAGAGAAGTAGAATGGATGCCCCAATCTTAGCTGAGAAACTACGGATACTCAAAAGCCACTGGGTGAGGAAGAATCAGTTTTCACATTTGCGGCACAAACTTGACTTAGTAGGACTTAATATACATGACAGAGTCCATGAAATCCAGTGGGGCTTCTGTAAGAGGGGCGCAGACAGGGGAGGTGTTCTAAATTCAGTCAAAATCTATTGAGTGAAATTCACAAAAATTCAATAACAGTTTTTTTAAACTCTGACTAATCTGTTAATACCTCATAATTTTGGGGGTAAGGAAGACCCTAGAGGCCTCAGAAAGTAGAAAAGCAAAACAACTGTGGCTTCTTGTCCCATGCATTACATCCAGCAGAGGCTGGTGAGCCAGTGGATGAAAAGAAGCACGTGTCTAGCTTTTATTTTCTGCGAGAGATCCAATTCATAGTTTGTCCGTCTTCTTATCCTCACACTTATTTTGATGTAAAAAGGACTATAGATCATTCACTTTCCTATATTATTTGACTTGAAAACCACCTATATTTAATTAACACTCTCCTGGAAAACTTAAAACAAGAATTAAATCTTCTATCATATTGGTAAACTACTAACGTGACGATACTGTGACAAAGCAACTCCCACAAACTTCAGCAAAAATTGCTGTACCGTTCATTAGTGCAGAGCTCTGCTGTGGGCCTAAAGGGGCTTTTCATCACACTTCTCTCTCCAACGGCCAAGGCTGGAGGGAAAGCGGATGCCCAGCACACTCAGTGTGGGGAAGCACATGCTGCTGGAGGGGAAAATTCTCATTTAAACATTTATAAAAATTTTAGATGATTTTTTACTAAATATTCGTCTATACAGCTGAGCGTATATAAACATTTGACACCTCTTAAAACTGAAGATGAGAATCTGCTTCCTGTCTTCATTAGTTCTAAAAAGGTCATGTTTCTAAACCTAATAAAATCAATGAAGCAGAAATACATATTTGTCTTGTGGTTAGTGGGAGATGAGAAAGATGAAAATTTTATAACCAACTTCTCAAGCAGTTATATCCAATGATTTTGAAAGAAACAAAGTCACCTGATCCCTTGCCCCACACCTTTGTCATGGTGATATCCTGCCTGGAATCTTTAGTTTTTGTTTTATAAATTCCTGTTTATTTTCTTATTTTTATTTCTCTTTTTTTTAAGTTTATATGTGAATGATGTCTCATCTGCAAATATTTCCCTAATCTGCTTAATAATATATGTAACAATCATATCCACTGCTGTGAAAAAAATCATGCCCACACTGGTGCACATTTTAAGAATTTAAGGCCCGTTTCCTTCCTTCCTTCTTCCTTCCTTCCTCCATGCCTCTTTAACTTCTTCATAACCTTGTAATAGGCATTGGTGTTTTTCACTAGTATTTCTGGGAGTAACACAGGACACAACATAGGGCTAGTTAGTTCTATTTGTGGAAGGTCAGCATTTAATATGGCATAGGAAAAAAATATCCCTGCAGCAAGCAAATGCTTTTGAGAGCCAGTGAACAATTTATGAACAGACCAACGTGTCAATGACCAATCAATCTAAATAACAAGTTTTCCCCTACTTGCATTCTCTGGGTGAGACCAGCATGGAACAGAATCCTCCAGCGAGCCATGTACTGTGTATATGTAGCAGGAGTGAAAAATACATTTGTATTTCAGGCATTTTGATACTGGATCATCAACGCATGAGCCCTGTTATTCCCATTGTTACATCTTCATCTTCAAAACTATATTCCTGTAGAAATTCTTAAAATATGCTAAGGATGTGGCTATTCCTCTTACAAACTGAGCTGAGCTGTCTCCTGAGATTGTATAATGTTTCTATCTATGATATACCAAGAAAGTAGATTACATGAATCGAGTTACAATATATGAAGAGTTTCATATTAAGAGTTCTTATTATAAATAAATAATCTCAAAGATCAGTAATTTGAAGAATCATATGTGGTTACATTCTACCATGTTGGGCAATCTAATTTTAGGCTTTTTTTCCTTGTTATTTGGATTTACTATGTGTATAATAATGAGATTTTTAAACACTTATTTTCAGTGTTAACATAAGACGTAATATAATAAAAATGTTAAATGTTCCCATGAAACCTCTGGCACACACTGAGTACTTATAGAAATGGTATTGTAGTGACTGGTCTCTCTAAATTTCATGAAATGTTGTTAAATTCTATGAGCTACTTTCCTATTTTCATGATATTCTGGCCAATATAATTCAGTGACCATGGCGAAGTCATCAGACAGATGACTTATGTCTGTATGTCTGTCTGACTTATGTCTTATGTCTGTAAATATCCAGGCTTTCTTAAGGCTTCTGATTGCTCCAGTTGATTAAGCTCATGAGTCAAACCAAACCTCTGGAACAAATGCATAATATTTCAAATATATATTATGTATTTGAAGAGAATGCTTCAATCACAAATTTATAGGCCAATCATTCGACACTGTTTCAGATGACATTTTGCTTACTATAAAGAATTCAGATTCTGGTCTCAGTTGATTGACTGACAGTCCGTGGCCAAGCAATATGGGCATCCTTGAACTACTGTGTGCCTACAATTCTTAGATCTCACACTCTTTCCATCGTTTGTTTTCTCTCCTGGAGCAGTGACTTGGTGCCAGTGAAGAGAGTGAGCGTGAAGAAAAGAAATAATGAGAAAATCATTCCATTATCTAGTTTTCTGTTCCCTCGATGCATTCCACTGTGCTATGTAATACTTCATGGGAATCCAGTACTAATAATCCGGGATGTTGGCTCTGCTATTTTTCAATAAGACGCATTGTTTTGAATGTCCTACCCTCTTGGTCCTGGCCATTCACTGATCCTTCCAATAATGTCTCTCTGTCTTTCTACCACCCCAGCCCCACATGTTCCTTCTCCATAAAATGCTTTCACCTATAAAATCTAGAAGAACTCAAAGCTGCAGTACACTTTGGCTCACTTGCAATCATTCACTAAGCACAGTAAAAACTACCCTAAGTGAACTCAGATATTAATTTACTAAAATATATTCAGCATACTAAATGGCTTAATGTTGGTTAGCTGCTCATCATCTCTGTTTGCTTTCATGCAGTGGTGCAGCAGTGGACCACATTTGCTCTTCTTATACGCAGATAGACTTATGACAGTGGATTCTAATGAGTGGGACACAAGTGTAACTGATGTGCCTCATGTGTGGGATGGCCTAGAAAACCCCGACTTCATAGCTTGCTCTTGCTTACTTACCTTTGGATGACCTGAGAGGCAAACAACTGCAGTAGCCTTGGAGGTGGCATGCCAAAGTTGGCAGCCTCAGAAAAAGAAAAAACACTGATTTCTTCCTTATTTCTTGCAAGTCTAGCTGCTGTCTGAATCTCTCACTCTGGAGTTTATGTATTTGAAAAGTGAATGCCTATCCTGTTAAGTTGGTGAGATTCTGGAGTTTGTTAACACTGCAGTTGTCTTAGAATGTTCATAGAAGGGTGACAAAGATGGTTACTTCCTTTCATGGGTACACTGAAGAGGAAAAGGTGATAATGTAAGAGAAAAAAATAGTGAGAAAAATCCAGGTGCATTCTTGCATCATAGTCCACAGAATACAGATGTTTCAGCATAAATATTACGATCAGACGACTGAGATAATTAGCACCCATGAAGAGAGAACAGGAAAGCTAGGAGGATGCACCTGACACTGAATAGCTGGGGGGATGCTCACTGCAGCTGTCACTGAACTGATTATCTGAAGGCAAAGCTATGCTATTTTGTGCAAACAATATATAATACTTAGAGAACAGCAATTAGAATCATGAGCCCTTGCATAAGTGAATGGGGCCTGATGGTGTTTACTCGACTTTAAACTGCTGGGGTAGTGATAGAAAAATAAGCCTTGCAATCACTTTAAAATTTGCACTCTGCAAACATTAATGGTAGACTAAGCCTGAGAAGTGGGGTAGAGTGAGAAGGAAGACTCACTGCTTGCCTGGTGGGGTTCTCCCGTGAGGTCTCTGCCGTGATTTTCTTCTGTAGTAGCTACAGCTTAACAGATGAAGCTTGATGAAGCTATTTTCTATGTAAATGGAGAATGCACTGCTCACCAGAGATTTTCACACTAACTTTGTAATTATAAGAGCCTCACTAAAAGTATTTTATTGATTTTTCATAATTTCATAAATGTGTTCTGATAATATTCAAATCCCAGGCCCTATGTCTTCTCCCTCCTTACTTTTTCTCACCTGATTTCATTCCCTCTATTATTACTCTTTTAAGGCCTACTGAGTTGAATTTGTGTCCCAGGTGTTCTTCCGTGTGGGTCCATCCCCTGGAGCCTGGTCAACTGACTCAGCATCACACTCTTAAGGAAAACTTGACTCTCCTTCTCCCAGCAGATATCACTTGCCAATAATTCCACAGCTGAAGTTTGAGCTTCTTGCCTGCCTCCCCTGTCTATGCTGGGATTTCATCTGGCTTGAGCTTGTATAGATCTGATGCATGCTGTCACAATTGTTTTTGAGTTCATATGTGTAACTGCCCTATGGTCTAGAAAATATTTCACTGAAGTCATCCAACACTATAGACTCTTACAATCTTTCTACCCCTTGAGCCTTGGGTACAAAGGATGTGATTGATATAGGTGTCCCATCCAGTTCTAAGCTGATATTCTCTGACTGTTGACCAGTTGTGATATAGCTGTCCCATCCAGGACTAAGCTGCTATTCTCTGAATGTTGACCAGTTATAGCTCTTAGTGCTAATCACCAGCTGCTAAAAGAAAATAAAAACAGACAAACTGATAAATGGAATAGAACTGAGGGCCCGGATTTAAGCCCATGCAATTACAGCCACTTGATTTTTGACAAAGGGGCTAAAAATACACATCGGAGTAAAGATAGTATCTTCAATAAATGATGATGGTCACACAGGATAACTACATGTTGAAGAATGAAACTAGATCCCCATCTCTCATCCAGCACAAACCTCAACTCTAAATAAATCAGGAAAACAACCTGATACCCTGAATCTGATAGAGGAGAAAGTAGGAAAAAGTAACTTATAGGTACAGGAAAAGACGTTATAAACCGAATTCTGATAGAACAGGTGTGAGGACCAACAACTGACGAATGGAATTTCATGAAACTAAAAAGCTTCTGTACTGCAAAGACCATATCACTTGAGCGAAGAGGCAACGTACAGAATGGGAAAAAATCTCTTCCAGTTATCTGTCTTCCAGAGGGTTAGCATCGGTACCACACAGGTGAATGTTAACAGCACTAATAAGCAGAAGTGATTCACTGAGCATGTGTTGCTACAGGAATAAAACAGTCAAAGGATGCTTTAGCAGCTCAGTTCTGCTGCTGTGTATCGGTTTTAAAAATCTCTTTCACATGAGAACTGACACACTCCAAAGTAGTTTGATCGAATGTATCAGCTATTTTTCTTTCCTTCGAATTTTCTCTGACTTACATAGTGAGCACAGCAGGGCTGTGATAACAGAAACCATTCCTAGAGTGGCTTAATTTATTGCTTCTCTATAAGCCAATCTCAGGAACATTTAATTTGGCTGTATGAAAATTACATTATTTATAATAACAAACATGATATACTTCCTCATTTTACAATTATTGTGCAGCCCAGTTTTTGTAGTGCATTTTATTAACATCTAGTTCATTCTGAGGCATATTTTATTAGGGTACAAATCTAAGCTTCTGTTATTACAGCAGAAGGGTTTTGCGTGTATGTCACCAAAACCGAACTTGGTAAACTTAGTGAGAACTCTTCTAGCACATTTCTCAGTTACAGAGTATAACTGAGCAATTTTAAATCAGCCTTTAGCAGGTATAATTAATTTAAATCTCATCAAAATGTGAACGTGTTTAGTAAAATATGTAAATTTGCTGATAAGACAGAGACAGCAGGTGGAAATATTGCACCTCAGGTTCCCAAAAGTGATCAGTCCCACAGAAATACAAATCAGTGTCTTGGATAATCGGGCATCAGGCTGTGTAATTAAGTGACTGGTTTTAATGCAGTGTGTTCCAGCTCAGGCTGTACATGTCAATCAATTATGAATATGGAGTGGTCTTAAGAGAGGCATTATGTGAGGCTGTACGGGGTCAGTGAGACAGGGTCCCCCTGTATTCTACCAGGCCTAGAACTCACTATGTAGACCAAACTGGCTTTGATTTCACAACCTGCCTCTGCCTCCTATGTGCCAGGATTAAAGGCATGTGCCACCAAGCCTGGCGTGGGGTAGTGCCACAGTCCTTACAGTGTTCCAAGCAAGCAGCAGTCTGGAAACCGAAGAGTGAGGGAGAGACGGTGTGGTAAAGAAGGAATGATCTCAGAGCTCAGGGTGGGTTGCTACTGTTATAGTTTGAGGTGACATAGGTTATGACTTCAAACATGTTCAAATTCCCTTCAACTCTCATGTCTAGAGAACTGCATCTGATGCAGGGGTGTCTGCAGCTGCTACCAGAACGATGACACAGAAAGATAAGGCAGAATGTTCCCTGAAAAATCTAGTGAGTCTGTACTGAGTTGCCTCATGCGTGAAAAATAAAATAAATAATAATATGTTAAAAATAATATGCATACATTGTAGGGAATTCAGTGGAAAGAGGACTATAGTATCGTGATGATCAGGGAAAGTTTCGCTGAAGAAATACACTTGAATAGCAGTAGGTTTACCACAGTCAGTGAGCAAGGTGTGTTGACACATAAAAGGTGTGTTGTAAGATCAAAGTTCAAGGCCTATAGAATTAGGTTTGCATCCCCCAATGTCCTGTGTTGTGGGGTTCAGTCACTGGAACCTGGTCAACCCACGAATAGTCTACCCTTGAGGGAGACTGAACTTTTCCTTCCCAGAAGCCATCATTTGCCAATAGTTCCTCAGGTAGTTTCTTGTTCCTTCACACATCTGTGATGGGATTTTGACCGGCTTGAGCTTGTATGAGACTTGTCCATGCTGTCATTATAGTGTGAGGTCATAGGAGTAACTCACCAGATGTGTGGAAAACTCTGTTTCCTTGTGATCATCCACCTCCTCTGGATCTTACATATAACCTTTCCACTCCCTTAAAATGAACTACATTAGATAGATAGATAGATAGATAGATAGATAGATGATAGATAGGATGATGGATGGCTGGATGGATATAGATGATAGACAAACAGACAGATAGATAGATAGATAGATAGATAGATAGATAGATAGATAGATAGACAGATAGCAAATTAGGCGTGTGCAGAAGAGGGTGGGGATCTAAACATGATCAACTATACTGTATGAAACTTGTAAATTTTCAATAAACTTAGAATTCATGGATAACTTTGGCTATCTAGTGATCTTGAGACATGAAAGAGAGAAAAAAATAAGTCATTTTTACTACGTAATCATGCCCAGGTGAAGGTATTAGCACTAACAAAACCATTATCACTATTACTCTAGGGATTGTCCAATGCACATGAAGAGCTCCTGTATCTATCTGTGCATACTAGGACTCTGTCCTTCTGCTCTCAAATGTGAATGTTCCTATGTGAATTTATGGCTCCATATCTATGCAGGAGCTCACAGAGGCCAGAAGAGAGCATCTCGTCACCTGGAACTGGAGTTACAGCAGTTGTAAGCCACAATGAAGGTTCTGGGAACTGATCCCATGTCTTCTGCAATTACAGGAAGTGCTCTTCACGACTGAGCCATCTCTCCACTCTAGGAAAGATTAAAAACAACATAGCACACAGCAAAACAAACAGCGATCCCTATCACATAAAGTTTAGGAGCCAGTTCTGGTTTTCGTGTTCTCAGGACTGGGAATTTTTTAGGTTTTCCTTTACAACACTAACTCTTGACATGGCTACTAGCATCTGGCAGTCTATGTGCTTGTTAGTTAAGCATAGAAGATCTGGGGATTACAGAAACGGCTCAAAGGGGACCAGGATCCATTTTGTAGTTCAAATGAAAGTTGGGGTCATGTTATCAAAATTTACATCAGACAAAGGATTAATATCCAGAATATACAAAGAACTCAAATAAGAAAGAAGATAAATGACCCAATAAAAAGACAGGCGATAGACCTAAACAGAGACTTCTTAAACTCAAACAAAGAAATAAAGATGGCTAAGAAGCACCTTAAAAAGTGCTCAACATCCTTAGTAATTAGGGAAATGCAAATCAAAACCATGTTAAGATTTCATCTTGCCCCAGTCAGATTGGCCAGGATCAAGAGAACAAATTATACCAAATGCTAGAGAGGATGTGAGGAAAAGATAACACTCATCCACTGGTGGTGGGAATGCAAACTCATGCAACCACTATGGAAAGCAGTGTGGAGAACCCTCAAAAACTAAAAATGAACCTACCACATGATCCAGTGATACCACTCTTTGGCGTATACCTAAAGGACTCATCTTACTGTAGAGATACCTGTACATCCATGTTTGTTGCTGCTGTCTTCACAATAGCTAAGAAACGGAAAGAACCTAAACGTCCCTCAAGTGATGAATGGTTAATGAAAATGTGGTACATCTACTCAATGGAATTCTCAGCAGTTAGAAAAGATGAAATTATGAAATTTGCAGATAAATAGATGGAGCTAAAGAGTGTTATACTACAATTGTTATACTGAGTAACAAACACAGAAAAGCAAGCAATGTATGTTTTTCCTCATTTGTGGATGTAGCGCCAATCCTTTATATGTAAGTTTATAAATTCTGAAGTAACACCAGGAACCAGGTAAAGGCAAAAGATACATGAAGGTAAAGGAAAAGAAACAACCTGAATGGGGCATATTAGGGAACAGATATTACCTGAGGGAGGAGAGGAGGGAGGGACATGCAAGGGACCATGGTGTAGGGGAGGGAGGGAAGTTAGGAACAGAAAGATGGTGGGAGTCAGGAGGTGTTGGGGGGAGGGTGGGGATAATGGGGCACTGTGACTAGGAAGGGAGGAAGGAGGGAGGCCAGATGGGAGAAAAAAGAGTAGAGATGAATGAATCTCTAGGGGCTAGGTAACCTAGAGGGGAAATTGATGCCCTAGAAACCCTATGAGAAATGCAAGTAGAGTGTCTGAACATTAATGCATATGTATACCTAGGGGTTGCTTGGAAGGGAACACAGTGCAAGATATAAGAAGCCTCCCTTAGAGCAACAAACATGCACTACAGCACTCATCAAAGAAACTTCTTTTTTTGCAACACATAGAGGCTACTGCAGAATTGCACATCTGGTCAGGCATAGAGAACATACACCTGGGAGATGCCTGTTACTAGGTGACACATCTGCAGTTGAATTCCTATAACCAAGGCTCATGGAACATAGCAGAATAAGGGGTAGAGCGGGAGCTAATGCACCCCTCAACTCTCACCAGTGAGGCTTCCATGTCCATCATAGTGAGTTACACACAGAAGGCCTCAATTGGCCAAGTTTTGGAGAGTAAGAGACTGTAGAGGGAAGGATGGGACCCCTATGTGGAACCTCACACACCCAAAGCTCAGGGAAGAGAAGGGAAAGATTGTAAGAGCCAGGGCTGTTTCATGAACACAGGGAGGTGGAGGCCTCCAGGCCACTGAAGGCCTGCTCATGTGAGCCTGTGGCAGTGGTGGTGGTCTTGAGGGCAGGACTCATGTCAGCTCATTTAAACAAGGGCCCAAAGGGGAGGCAAGAGATAGGTGGTGGGCCATCCTTAGATTGAGAACTATTTGAGACTGGTTGCTGCTGGGTGAGGAAGAATATGACTTACATAGGACCACTGGGTGGACTGACTGGACTCCAGTGGATGCATTTACACTGAAGGACAATTGGATACAGACTCCTGAATGACTAGGACTTAGCATGTATGGCAGAGTGCATAGGGTTCAGTGAGGGAGGGGGGCATGGATGGGAGTGGAAATATTGTATCAAATTTTAAAATCTCAATTAAAACATAATAAAATAACATAGAAAAAAAGTTCATTCTTGTAGCTAGAGAGATGGCTCAGACGTTAAGAGCACTGAGTGTTCTTACAAAGGACCTGGGTTTGGTTCCCAGTACCCACATGGTAGCTAACAACCATCCTGAAACTCCAGTTCCAGGGGATCTAACACCCTCTTCTGACCTCAGTGGCATAGCAGGACATGGGCACACTTATATACATGTAGGCAGTACACTCACACACATAAAAAATTAAAATAATATATAAAATATTTTTAAAAAGAAGTTGATTCCTATTTATATGATCTCAAACTCACTATACACCCAAAGATATGCATGAACACTTGATCACCCTGCTAGTAGATTCAGAACACAGGAGGCTTTCAAGTAAGTTGATGCAATGGTTAACATTAAGCCCAGTAAGGACAATAAGCCATATGCATTTGTTGGAATGACATATGTCAGAAAAGTGGGTATTAGCTCATGTCAGTGGTCTAGCAGTGAGGGTTTTGGGAAGGTGCATGCATTTCTATAGGGTCTTCAATACAAAATACTAAGAAACAGTACTCATATTCTGTGACTAGCACACTTACACATTGTGTCACACGTTCCCACCTCAACTGTATTCACCAGTTCATGGAGTGTGAAATAGGTGGCAGCTGTGATATTTAAAGAGAGAAAAGGTGATAGATCTTTCCACCAGGTGAAAAGGGAATATTTTGGAAAAAATTATTGAATTCCTGGGAATGGAAAAATGTATAACACAGACTAAATCTAAGTAACTTGAAGAATGGTGTCAATAGCACTGAGAAATAGGCATCAGGAAGAAGAAGAGTCAGTCAAGACTTTGGAGCAGAAAAGAAAGTATAAGGTGCTACTGGGATTTACTAGGAGTAGTACAGGTACCTACCTGATATGGAAGTAGGATTCTATACGTGAAAACTCACCAAGCGAGGCTAATTCTTTCAGCTACATAAATGTATAGGATTACTGAAAATAAAAGGGAAAAATGTTTAATCAGCAAAAGTAAAGCTATAGGGGAGGCTTAGAGTCAACCTTTAAATAAACTACAAAGAGAAAGAAAATGTGGAGAATTAATAGACACAAGAACCTAGAAAATAGACTCTGGAGAGATTTCTCAGTGGTTAGCAGCATTTACTGCTCTTCCAGGGGACCTGACTGCGGTTCCAGCTCCAACTGCCTATAATTCCAGCTCCATGGATTTTGATGCTGCCCTCATCAGGCACCAGTACACAAGTGGGACATGCACACACGTGTGCACACGCACACACACATTCATACACATAAAAAATAAAAATAAATATTTTTTAAAAGATAAAAAATAGCAGAAAACAGTAAATGAAAGAGTTTTAACATGAAAGATGGGCCAAGAATGACAAGTTATGCAGAAAGATTAAAAAGGAGGATATAACAATAATGTCAGTTGGATAAAATGACTATGAAATCATGAGTTATCGGAAGCTGAGTTCTCATCAAGATACTAATTGATAAAATTAAAAGAAGATGAATATAGACACTCACAAAAATTATCGAGATAAAGATGTCCTGCTTCAGATAAAATTTTTGTAGAGAGAAAAACATAAATGTGAGAACGTGAAAATGACTGAGACATGAAAAGATACAGACAAAACGGGAAAAATCAATGGAGCAAGGTGCTCCAGCAGGGGCTCAAAGTCAAGTAAAGGTTCTGGAGCAAGCTTAGAGGATGAATGATTACCACCATGAGACAGGCAAGAGGAAACCCATTAACAGCTGGAGTTATTACAGTCAAATACACAATTTGAGTAATTCACATTCACTTCCACTTGGTCTTTTCAGTGAAATATGAGAAGACATTGACTGAAGCTGACAGACTTACAGTCATGAAAGACCAACTTACAGTTGCTCTGGCATTACCTTTGATTATCACAAGACATGTGAGGGTAATTCTATTGAACATGTTTCCATTGCTTCTGGACCCTCATCGTGCAGAGACTTGCAGAGTAGGGATACACTTTGCATGCTGATTCTTTCTCTCTTCGCCTCTACTCCTGAAAACTCACCAGCTCTGTTTCTCAGCAAATTCACATCTCTGTTTTTCTCCATCAGTCTCTCCAATGATGGTACCTAGGTTCAAAAATGGAGTCTTTGCTTAATTATCTTACCCTTTTCTTTTAAGCAAAGATGTTGTGTATACCAGAAAATTATTTTTCCTATTGCTTTTTTCAATTAATATCAGCAATAGTTACTAATAAAATGTACTGAGCATTTACTGTGTTTTAGGAATTTTTCAAAGCATTTTTTATATCTCAACACTCTGAACTTGTTGCTCTGATTACTGTATTAACATGTTGACAGATTGAGGCACAGAATAGCTTTCGTAAGAGCCCAAGGAAATATGGTAAAGCCATGGTGTACACTTACAAAGTGAGACTCGAGTTCACATTATTAAGCTTCTTTGGGTCCCTTATTCACCACTTCTTGTAAAAAAAAATGTACTCACTGCCACACCTAAACTTATACAAAATATCAAAGTCATTAGTTTTCAATGTATGGCCCTTGGAAAGAAATTCAACAGGATCATCAGGATGTTTATTAAAGTGCAGACCTTGGGATGAAAGAGATATCTCAGTGTTTAAGAGCAGTTTCTGTTCTTCCAAAGGTTCTGAGTTCAGTCCCCAACACCCACCATCAGGCACCACACAGCTGCTTGTAACTCAAGTTCCAAGGGATCTAATGTTCTTTTAGGCTTTGATGGGCATGTGACATATCCTGCATACATTCCCACAAACACACAAACATATAAACAAAAATAAAAATAAATCTTAGAAATAATTGCAGATTCCTGGGCCTCGAATATACTAGTTGGTTGAGAATTCAACATCTTTGTTTTAATTCACTGCCAAGTAACTTTTGGTGTCCTAAAATTTGAAAGCTCTCACTTAAAACGTGCAGTCTGATTTCAGCTACTTTAGAACCTACATAGAATCTTCTATGCACTTTATCAAGTGAATCTCACATTTTACAACCATTTGTAGGTGGCTCCACATTTGGTTCTATTTTATTTGATCTCTTAGAGCCCAGCCTCTCTGTTCCTTTCCAGCAAACTTGCTCTTGACTCTTGCTCCCTTTAGTGTATAAGTTTTCTCAAATCTAACAGACCAAACTACTAGTAAGCCTTCCTCCAGCTTCAACCACTGTTTTTTCTTTCTTTTTTTTCAGAACTGCTTGAACAGCTGTTTGAATTGTCTTCCCCAACACCTTCTGCTTGAGAAAGGCACAGCTTGAATGACAACTACAATTGCTACACCTCTTCAGGACCTTGTTAGCATCAAAGAAGTTTTGCTTTTGAGTTCAAACCACATGTTTTTTGTTTGTTTGTTTGTTTGTTTGTTTGTTTTGGTCTTTTTGAGACACCCAAACCACATGTTTTTTGTTTGTTTGTTTGTTTGTTTGTTTGTTTGTTTGTTTTGGTCTTTTTGAGACAGGGTCATCCGGTAGCCCCAGCTGGCCTGGAACTCACTATGTAGACCAGGCTGGCCTTGAACTCACAGAGATCCGCCTGCCTCTGCCTCCCAAGTGCTGGGATTAAAGGCATGCGCCACCATGCTGGGCCCAAACCACCTTTGTAAGCATCATTAACATAAGCATTATATTCTATTTATTTAATTGTGTTTATATCTTGCTTTGTTAAATTATGGTGCTGATTTAGAGAGAACTAAGGTCTAGAACGATCTAATAAACAAGAGGAACTGAGGTAAGGAGTGGATTGCTTGGTCTACTTACAATAATTTGACATGTGCCATAAAGATAGGAGTCCTTTGAAGGCTGGAACTGTGGGAGTAAATGGTTTTGTTTGTCTGGGTGAACAAGATTGAATGGAAAAGAATCATCTGGTGATTCAATAACCTTGGGGAATTCAGAACAAAAACCTACTTGTCAAACAAAATTTGAATTTTTTGTTTATTATTTTTAATGTGTATGAGTGTATTGCCTGTATGTATGTAAGTTCATTCATGTCATCAAGTACCCAAGGGGGTCAGAGGAGGGTTTCAGATCCCTGGAAGTGGGAGTTATGGACAGTTGTTAGCACCCATGTGAGTGCTGGGATTTGAACCCAGGTCCTCTGCAAGAACAGCCAGTGTTCTTAACTGCTGAGTCATCTCTCCAGCCCCCTGATATATTTTTTTAATTATTTCTTAGAAAATTTCATTCAAAGTATTTTGATCATATTTCCCCCCTCCCAACTCTTCCTAGGTCTAGCTCTCTACCCACCCATTTTAATGTTCTTCTGCACCACATTGAGTCCAATTTGTGTTACCCCAATACTCTTGAGAGTAGTTCCAGCCCCAGATCATGGTCGACCTACAAGGGACCACACCCTTAGAGAGGAAGCTGGCTCTTCCTCTCCCAGTTACTATCAGTTGCCAGTAGCTCCTTAACTGTGGGTAGGAATTCATGTCTAACCTCTCCCCACCACACTGGAATTTTGTGTGGGTTGAGCTCCAGCAGGTCTTTCATGTCGTATCAAGATTGTTTTAAGTTCATATGTACAACTACCCTGCTGTCTGGAAATAACTATTTCCCTGTGTGACTACAGGGAAATAGTCACACACCACTTCTGGCTCTTACAGGCTTCCTGGCCCTTCTTTTGTGACAATCTTTGTGCCTTGGAGGGAGGCATGTGACAGTGACGTAGATGTCCTATTTAGTGCTGAACACACCAATGTCTCTTATACTCAGCATGCTGAGCAGGTGTGGGTCTCTGTGATAACTGCTTTTTATTGCAAAAAGCTTCTCTGATGAGGGTGGAGTGGTACCCTAATCTATGGGTATAGCAACAAGTTATTAGGAGTCAGTTTAATACAATTTCCATTTAGTAAAATATTAGAGGCAAGATCGCCCATAGGGCTTGTGACCTATCTAGACACAGGTTCTTGGCCCCAATAATAGTGCCAGGTAATTACCTTTATCAGAAAATCAACATGATACTATTTTTAATGGATGTCTGAATATTTTGGTGAGTCAAAGCTCTGAGTCTAAAAGAACAGAATACAGAGAAATAGCACAAAATCTACCTGTCAAGTGACTAAATGGCTTTTCTTTTCCACTTTGCTGTGAATGTGTGTGTATGTGTGACTTCTTCTGAACTTTTCTGGAATGGGCATAGAAAGATGGAGTGACAGGTATCCAATGAACTGAAGATAATTTTCTGAGGAAAAATCGTGCAGTCATTTTCCACTACAGCCAAGCATTTCAGAATGATGAACACTTTCATTAAACTTAATCATGTAAGATGCTGCCACAGAGTCCCCAGCAATTTATTTACTTTTAGTTACTCATAAGATTGTTGCATTTGAGCTAATGCAATGCAAATCCTTAGACTGGATGACAAAACATCAGTTTGTGTGTGCATGTGTGTGTGTGTGTGTGTGTGTGTGTGTGTGTAGGGCACTGTTGTGCATGCATACCTATAGGAAACTCATCAATGCTGAATTTTTATATATTTTGTCCAAAATCTTGGGAAGAAAATTTAACATATTTAACCTACCTAAGATTTCACTGAACGCTTATAAGTGGATAGGCAATACAAAATTCCTAAGCTTGGATTAGGAATGAATGTAGGTTGCATCTTGTAAAAAAAAAAAAAAAAAAAAAAAAAAAATATTGAAAGCTATGTTTTATTTTCACTTGAGAAAAACCTATTTTAGTGACCATTGTAGCATCTGACAATCCTTATAACGAAGAGAGAGCCTTCCCATCATTGCACCCACTTTTATATTTTCATCAGACAGCATTTGAATTCTGATTCTCAATATCTTGATCAAACTAGAAAACAAACAAGCGTGTATGTGTTTGTGTGTGTATGTGTGCATGTGCGTGTGTGCATGTGTTTGTGTGTATTACTGCAACAACTACATTAGATGATGTATTTACAGATATGTTATGGTTCATGGTTTTTGTCAGTGATGACAGGCCTATGGCATTGAACCTGTGAGGCCACATCAGAGGAGAAGCACATGGCAGAGAAAACCTGTCTAACTCAAGTCCACGGAGCAGAAGAATGTGAGACTAAGAATCAAATATGTGAACAAATACGTGATTTATTTCATTAAGTCCTGGGCAATCTTCCTTGGAAATTTTGTTCTACCCCCCCATGGCTTCAGTTGACAGCTAAACTAGTCCAAATTTGTAGCTCAAACCTAGATTTATCTGTTAAGCTCCAAAGAACATGCTTGATCATTGACTGTACGTCAGGATTTCAAATCCCATCCTTATCCCGTCCCTTCCCTCTGCCAGGTTCCTACTATAACAGTAGGCAGCACTTAACCCTTTTTCTCCCAGAGGCTCTTGTGTGTTCAGCTGCCAAGTCTGGTTTTCTCTATGTTTTCCACGAAGTTTTGCCATAGTCACATCAAAAACCCATTAAAACAAAGTTGTTGCCTCCTAGCCCCAAGAACAGAGTCTATCTCTGGGTGGAGACATGCCACTGTCTCCTCCCCTAAGAGCTAATCCAGTTGGGTCAGTCACCTAAGAGACCATCCCTACAGGGCAGGTTTACTGTAGGTTATGCAAAAGGTATAGGAAGAATAATTATCCCTTCCCAGAATTCCCACACCAAGTGCAGACCCAAAGAGCCATATAAACCCTATTTACCAAGCTGCCTCTCACACTCTTTAAAGCCACTGGAGAAAAACTGAACTTGCACTTATGTCTGCACATATGTGCACTATACACTTACATCTCCAAACTTCTACTCTTGAAATATAGAACATCTCACTTGGAATATACTTTCCTGCACTTTCAATTCTGTCATCCAACATCATAATCATTGTTCTTGAAAAAGAGTGTGCAACTCATGCAACTTATCCAGGTATCCTCTTATCAAAAGGAATGCGTCATTTCTAACAAAGGGTAGATATTCTGGTACTTGCTTGTTTAGCTCATTAATGAATTTACTGGTTTATTTCATAAACAAAAAAGAATATAAATGAACAATACATGTCTGAATCCAGAGTTTTAAGATTTCTATCCGAGTTTGGCACCATCAGCTGTGCAAGTTTACAGACATTAACTAGTCCCTCTGCATCTTAGTTTCTTCTTCTGTAAGTTGAAAATGAGGTAATTTTTGTCAAAGAAAATTTGAGGTTAACAAGTGAACTTAAAAATAAAATTGCCACCAGATATGGTGGTGAACGCCTTTGATCCCAGAACTCGGGAGGCAGAGGCAGATGGATCTCTGTGAGATCAAGGCCAGCCTGGTCTACATAGTGAGTTCCAATCCAGCTGGGGCTACAAGGAGACTCTGTCTCAAAGCAAAACAAAGCAAAATAAAACAGTGCTCACACAAAATATGGACATGTTGTGTCTTTATACATGCTTACTATTTGCTAGATGCACTAGGATACACTGGAGGAAGGTGTGAAGGTCCTGTTTATAAACACCTGGGGGAATGGGGGACATAAACTATATATAGGAAGGCTGAGGGCATTTTAGTCAGTCAAAGGAGGACACCAGGATGGGAGAGTAGAGCAGCTGGAAGGAGTTCCTACGGGACTCTGGGGCCTCATCTTCATCTCCTCTGTCAAGGTTTCAGAGGGTCCCTATTCTTTGAGGTGGGAAAATAACTACATAAATAGAATCATGAAAAAGTAAGCTCAGTGGTTATGGAAAATATCATCTTGTTTTATTCCAAACAATAAGCGCATGCCTAGAAAATAGAAATTCTTGCTAAAAATATTGTATTTACTGTTCAAATAGTTATAAAAACAATTAACCCAACAGCTAACTAATAAGCATGTAGATGGAGTAAGGTCCATGAGAGAAGATAAGAACCTATTGTCTTATATTTTGAATATAAAAACATTTCTAAGCACCTTCATGTGGGTGTCACAATCATACAAAGCTACACTGCAGAGCTTCTAGATGGTATATTTTTATAGTAGTTTAGCTCTCTCCCAATAGCCAGCTCAACTACTTGCTAGTTTCTAATGCTATGCTCTTTCTGATATCACTAGAACACAACTTTATGTACTTGTAGATAAGCATTCAGGCTGGGAAATTTGCCAGGAACTTTCATTATCAGTCAAAGGAAAAAATACCTACAAAGTCTAAATTTTGAATTGAACCAGCTAAGAAAAAAATCTAATTATCTTTCTTGTATACAAAAAGATGAGCAGGCTTTGTTCCTGACTGAACTGAGATACTGGATGAAAGGGGCAGAAGGGGATATACCTTGATGTGGACTAGTAAATAGTGCCGAGGTTCTATTTCTCTTGCACCGAGGTTGTGTGAGTTTATTTACCATCACGTCTGAAAACTGAAAATTTGTCCTTGAATATGTGTGTGCAGTTCCTGGATCTTTAACATTTGGCACTGGTGCCCCCATCCCTCACCAGTATCATGTCTTTCAGTGGTAACAGTCATGTTCTGGATTTTGGGGAGGTAAAAGACTGACTCCTATTTAGTGGCACTCTCTAGAAATTGAGACAAAACTCAGTGTCAACTATTAAGAACTATTATTCAGGAGTAGGCATTTATAGCTATTTGGAGCTTAAAATAAAATAGTTTTTTCCTCTTTTTTTTTACCCAGGAAACTGAAGACCAAAAGGACATGATCTGAAAAATATCAGTACTTTGTGAAATCTGTGAAATTGACAGTTTTGCTAAAAAGAACATAAATATCTTTCTGAAAGTCTTAAGTTTCTTGTAAAGATCCTGATTCTGGGGTTTGCCCTGAATCTCTGTTAGTCTCTGTTTAAGCAACGAGGTTTCCATCTGTTTCATCTTGATTTAGAGATGCAATTTTAAAAATAAAACCACAAGGCAATGTTTATTGAAAACAAAATGCCTCTACTTACCACGCAAATGAAATATAGATTAAAACAACAAGCCTAGAATAGGATTTACGCAATGTCAGTGAAAATTCATTTGCAAATTTTTTACCTGAGTTGTGCTGAACACTTTCAAAGTAACTATGTGGCTCACAATCTCCACAGTGCTGCATCTGATCTCAGATAATAGCACCTAGGAAGACTTCTGAAAAACAAGTTAGCTTGCATCATGCTTGCAACCAGATAGTCTCTCTCAAATGGCGGGGTAAACCAAAACGTCTGCAGAGCCAGGTCACGTTTTCTTTGGGAATATGTATGGCATTTGGTAGAATTCAATTTTGCAGGGATATGAAAGGAATAAATCCAAAGCACTTGTCAGGATCCTTCAGTTATATAAAATTACACCTTTAAAACTGTTCTCTTGCAGAATAGCTAACTGTCCTTAGAAATTTACATATATAGATTCTCCTGTGGAAACTGATCGTGTTTCGTGTATTTCTCATTTTTGCATAAATGCTGAATTTCATCCAAAGCAAACATTTTTTAACACTAGTTTGAATTTGATTATAGCTAGCCAGAACAAAAGGCAGTTTACAAGATTTGCCAAGAAGGGATGCTGACTCCATGGACATGTGTAGTGTATATGCTTATGGTGTGAAGGGAAGTTAGAAATACAGGGGCTGGGGAGGTGGATCAGTAGATAGGGCACTTTCTCTGTAGGCATGAGCACTGGGATCCAGGCTCTCAAAACCCAGGTAAATGGCAGGTGGTTGTAGCATCCTGCCTATAATTCTATCAGTCTGAAAGCTGGAGGCAAGGACTCCCCAGAGCAGGCTGGCTTTTCAGACCAGCCTTACCAACACACCGTGGTTTCCACTGAGCCCCGCTTTCATCATGACTAAGATGGAGAGTGATCAAAGAAGACTGTCTACATCAATCTCACATTTCCAGAAGCACCTACACATGTGTTCCTAAACATGTGAACATGCATGCATGCATGCATTCCACATTCATATCTTTTTAATTAAGAAATATGTATTTAAATGTTATAAGAAAATAAAAAGCAAAACTTTGTAAGTCTTGCTGAACTTCCCTTCAAATAGTTGCTTTTGGCTTAGTTTGTGCTCCTGTAACTTGAGGGTCACAGACCCATTTACATATCCCAAGAACTCCCTAGACACACCCACCTAACATAGATAAACAAGGGCACATAGTTCTATGTACGCAATGAGATGTTTCATGGATGCCCTGAAGGACAGCTTTGTGTAATAAGAATAGTTTTCTTGTATAATTTTTTTTCCTTTGTAAAAGAGTGCTTCAAGTTAACATCTTGAAACACAGAAATTTTCTGTGGGAAGGATATTAGTGGTTATCTACTCTGGTTTTCTTAAAGCCTGGACAAGTAAGGTAATTTCCCCAAACATACATACTTGTGAAGTGCCAGGATTGAGATTAGATTGAAAGTACCTTTGCTATGTGTAATGCTTCCAAATATTGCAAGCATTCCATTTTTAGAATAAGCTGCTAGTACTGAATAAGTGACGAATAAAGAAAAAAATACTAAAACAGATTTAAAATTGCAAATATTCCCATAGCTCTAAGAGCCATCCAGCTGAGTAATAACCCTTTCCCCAGTGATTATATAAACAACAAGATAAATACAAAGTCTGTTCCTTATTTTCCTAGACAAATCCCATAGGGCTAAATCTGAGTGTGGAGCACCCATTAACTTCAAAGGGACTTTATTTCTGGGTTCATTTCTGCAGGGATGCTAAGCAACACACAACGCAGGCCAGCATCACTGAGATAAAAACTAGAAACAAATTACCACATGACAGTTGAACACAAAGGAAAATATTCTATGCTTCTCCATACAATTACATCTCTAGCAATCTCCATTAACCTCCAGACACATTGGGTCTCATTATTTCGGAATATTTTTTTCTACCACATAATGAAATCTGGTTTATGTCATCTCAGAAAAACACAGGCATTATTTGTGAAGTGGTAATTGTATTACCTACATTATTGCTTCAGGCACTTATCCCATGAGGGCTTCTACTAGGGATGCAGTTTCTTTAAGCTGTACCTCATGATGTTAGTCATGTAGACACATTGCAGAAAAGAGTTACCGTTTATTTCAAAGAAAGCTCAACAGCATATTAACCCATTTTTCTTTACCATGATGATGGACCTGAGGCAGCTAACTTTATAAATAGAAAAGAACGGTTTATTTAAGTCCCAGTTTGTGAAGCTCTAGAGAAGGCCTCCTATGGATGCAGCACATCATGGTTGACGAGAGCGGCTGGAGACTTTTTGGTTGGAAGAAATCACATCATCAAGCATGAGACATAGGGATTCAGGATTCAGACATCAGCTTCGCTCTCATAAAAATTACTCTCATCAGAGCTCAGAGGTCTTCTGAGAGATGTTTTAATCCCTTCTGAGGGCACAGACTCAAATGACTTAGGAACAGAGGCATATTTAACTGGCCTTCTGCAGTGTCGCATTGCCTTTCACAGGACCACGCTGGGACCAAGCCTTCAGAGAACTTTTGGGGGTACAAGCAACCCATATCTAAACAATAGCGAAATTAAGGTAACTATAAAAACCGTTCATTTTGTTTTTAGTTGTTGGGCTATGCGTGTTGGGGGAGGGGTGCATGTATGCATGCAGGTGTACATAGTCCAGACAAGGGCATTGGAATGCCTAGAGCTGGGGTTAGAGGTGGTTGTGAGTCTCCATGTAGGGGCTGGAAACTGAACTCAGACCCTTTGCAAGAGTGCTGCTCTTTGCCTGCTGAGTCAGCTCTTTCTTCAAACAAGGTTGTTATGAGCAATTCATCTACCTGTATGTTGCTAAAGACATTAATCTAAAAATCATATGCTTTTAAAGTAAGCAGGATAGGTCAATAAGGAACCTTGTTTAAAATCAGAATCTGGTTCAGCAGGTTTGATGTGGTCCTAGGAAATTTACATTTATAATAAGTTTCTCAGCGTTAATGACCTGAAATTGAGAAGCAGAGCTTGAGATACTTCCAGGATAAAATAATCAGTGATGAAAGTTGCTTAAAATGAACACCAATGCTTATCAAGCAACTGACAAATAATTCTTACAACCAACATGCAAAATCTGATGAAGGAGCCTGTCATTGCCTAATTTTACAGATAATGGAAAGTGAGGGTTATGAATAAAATATTTAATGTAAAGAAGATGAAAAAGTTACAAAGGACAGAAATGGAGTCTACATTGATTTTTTCTAACTCTAAGCCTTTTCATTAATTAAATAAATTATGAAAAGATTGCTTTCCAATGCAAGACATTACTCTGACCATGAGGAGATTGGATGGGATGTAAGACAAATGATGCAACTCATAAACGTGTTTGAGCAAGGAAGGAAAAATTGTACTATTGAATTCTCCGATCAGCTTCTTAATCATCATCTTCTGATTCCTGTGGAAATTAGACCAAAATGTTCTAAAATGTTATATAAAAATGAAAGATTGGGCTAATCTTTTGATTTAATAAAGAAAGAGTTGGGTAAAAAGAAATGAAGGAAATGGAAATTGGAACAAAGGGTAAAAGAATAAAGAAAAAACAAACAGAGATAAAAGGCTTCCCTGAGGAAATGCCTTTAGTCTGAGCAGGAATTAAACAACTTGTAGGATCTTTGTAAAGGCATAGGCAGTCAGATAGACATATTCAGGCAGATGAATACCTAGGGCAAACAATGAAGAATAGAAAAATTCCAGCAAAGTTAGAGACAAGGAGCTTGTTGTAAAACTGTGTAGAAGGCACCAACCAGATCATTTGAAGTCATGAAGACCATAGAAATAGCTGTGCTCCCTATCCACAAATATACCTAGAGAAGTTCAAAAAGAGAGCAAGCAAAAGGAAATCTATAAATCTTAGAGTGTTTTTGTCAGCAGAACAGAGATCACATTCAAGGATAATAAAGGGAAGTTCAGGAAGACACATTTGGATCCAACATGAATCAGATGGTACCAATGATGCTGAAATGAAGTCTGCATCCTGTTTTGGTGGTGATGGACTCCAGAGGGCCACATCACTTCTCTTAACTATACCTAATGACAGTTTTCAAGAAAGAAACCCTTTATCACATATACTGTAGAGCTTTGTGTTACTGTAATTGTTTTATTTAAAGAGAATGGGATAATGGTCAGCATCATTATGTCATGAAGAAGAAATTTTATAATCTCTGGAATTCAAAGAGCCATAAAGGTACAACTCCATTTGGATCCCTTCCTGTCTTATTATTTTTGCAAAAAAAAAAATAAAAAATAAATTAGCAAAACTCAACAAGTTTAAGAATATATGTGTATATAATTTTACATTTCTGGAGGTAAAAAAATATAAATCAGAATAGTAGAGCTGTTTTTTTTTTTCTGGGACTCAGTTTAGAATTCATTTCTTTAAAATTCATTTTTATTTAATTATTTATATTTTATGTATATGAGTTTTTGTTTACTGCATGGATGTAAGGTTGGCAATGAATGCAAAGCCCACAGAGGCCAGAAGAGCATGTCAGAACCCCTGGAACTGGAGTTTGTTAACCACCAAGTGGGTGCTAGAAAGAGAACTCAGGTCCACTTCAAAAGCAGTCAGTATTCTAACCACTGAGCCATCTCTCCAGCTCCCAATAATCTATTTCTTTAACTTTTCTTGCCTCTGTACACATTGTGTATTCCTCGGCATTTTGACCCTTCTTTCTATCAGTCTGAGGATTCTTGCCATATCATCATACAGGCTTGTCTGACTGATGTTTGCACCTGCCCGTTACAGTGATGCTGCGATTATATTGGTCCCACCCACAACATCCTGAATAGCCTCCTCTTCTCAAAACCCTCCATTCAATAAAACCTGCAGAAAAGTTCACACTGCATAGCAATATGTGTCCAGATTTCAGGGATGGCAATCTTGATCTACTCGAAATATCCATCTCCTCTAGTGTGTATTGGATCCTCTTGCGACTTTAAATTTTAAACATCACATGCAATGCAATTTCTATAGAATTTAAAATATCAAACACAGATGGTTAGCTTCAAGTCTATTACTTATTCAAATTATATTATCAAATGTCACTGAATTATAATAATGAATGCAGGCCCTCATGTTTTATGAGGCTAAAATAGAAATAAAAATGGCATATGTTCAGAGCCCAGTGAAATTCCGTAAATCATACACTGAAATGAGGGTCGTACAGCGCTCAGAACAGCTGATGTGTTTCACAGATCCTCCTCTAACTTGCTCCGTAGATGAACATCCTTTTGCCTTTTGAATTATGAGAACAGTTCCTCTCTTTTCTTCTCAGCATTATTGAGGGAATACTAGAATCAAAGGATCTGTCAACAGTTTTTACTATACAGTGAATATGGCCGTTTCCTTTCTGCACTCTTAGTGTCATCAGAAATCAGCATCAAACCTGGTAAAGAAAATGATGTCAACACTTTTTTGCTTGTTTTTATATTTTGTGAGTTGTATAAAATTAATTAACCTAGTCTTTTTAAAAATAACTAATTTTACTTCACTCATGAAAATTTCATATAAATATATAATGAAATACAAACATTTCTATCTTGTATCACCCCCCATGTCCTCCAAACTCCCCCTAACATGTCTTTCTCCCTAGGTCATCTCACCTTGGTTCTGAATATGCTTCTTACAGGGAGAAAGAAACATTTAAGTGACAAAGTTTCCATAGGGTATCTGCATTTAATAATATAATAATGAATTAAGCTGTATTCTATGCTGAAATTCTGAAACTCTCGTGAATATAATTGTTTCTTTCTACTTTTGTCACATCTCAAAAGTTCAATAGCCATTGTTATGTTTTAAGTTTAAAAAGCAATCTTTTTACATTAAGTAAAGTCTATGCCCAAGAAGTAAATAAGTATAGGTGAAAAGGGTTATCAGATTCCACAAAGGAAATACAACTGTCTACACGTACCCAGGTTATGAAGGAGAATATAACCAGCATCCTAAGACCCTGTCTACTGGCAATAAGTAAGGTGAAATCAAACTGTCCTTGTGTGTCTTGCTCCTATCCCTGTTGTTTTGTGTATTTTCTGAGGTATTGTTGTGCAATTTGCCATTATATAAACATAGCTTAATATATAAAGTCTATATAAGTAATCAATTACTTTCATTTGCCTTGTTTTTCATTTTTATTGTGAAAGAAGATGTATAAACTTTTCAGTGCAAGTGGATACGTGTTAACATGGGTCAATACCTAAACCTCCATTTGCCACATCATTGCTATGTATCAAACATGTTTGACACTGCCAAAAACAAATTCATAACATATTGAAATTATAATTTTACATGAATACATCTACTGCTATATATGCTCGCTAACATAAATTTACATATTTTAAATACTTATTTCCTCTAGATAGTGAATGATGTCATCATATTATTTGGTTTTTGTTTGTTTTTTGGATTTTTGTGTTTTTTTGAGCCAGCGTCTCTCTGGAGCTCCAGCTGGCCTGAAACTCCTGAAGTAGACCAGGCTGGCATCCATTTTACAGAGAGTCTCCTGATTCTCTCTCATGAGTGCTGGGATTAAAGACACACTCCACCACCCCTGACATGTCATTACATTTTTCTTTACATTTTCTGATACCAATAATGAAAGAAGATTTTCATATTTGTTGACTTTTGGATGCAGTAATCTATGGAAAACATATTCCAGTTTGCCTCTTTTCTATTAAAGTGTACATCTTTTATTGATTTAAGCTAGTTAGAATGTACATATTATGTAATATACTGTGTATACATCCTGGTTTGCCTTTTAAACTTCAATATCTTTATCTTTGAAAACAGGATGCCTAGAAATAAAATGTCCCTCTCCATGGTAACTGTTGAATTAAGCTAGATGGGCAGAGGCATCCAGATGACCTCTACAAGACCTTAAACTTCATTAAATCTAATTTTCATATAAAGGGCACACTTACCTCTCACTGTGACAGGCAGCACCAAAAGTTGTATGAAGTAAAAAGCTTTGGTAACCCTACTCTGGAGACTCTCCACCTACTAAAACTGACATGAATATCCTTCTCCCATGATAGTCTGCCCTTTCCCCTCCTTCTTTGGTCTGGAATATGGCTTCTGAACCCTGGATGGGCATTGAAATTTTACTATATTATAGAATAATAGGGGTCCTTGCATTCCATCTCACAATTTGGAAACTCAACCTTGATTTTGTTTATAGTTTGAAATATTGAAAGAGAAAGGATTCCGTTAGGAAACCTCTCCCAGATCAACGACTTGTTGGTAATATATAAGCTTATATATTTTAGATGCAAATTCTGTTAAATATAAATATGCAACTAACATTTATTCCCGTGAGTTACATGATTCCTAGTTTAATGATATCTTTGGATAAATAGCTATTCCTGATTGTAATAGAATGGAATATATGAACAATTTTCTTCATGGGTAGTGCATTTTGTGGTCTGCTTATAAAATTGACTAACACAAGGTTATAAAGATATTTTAAATATAATTTTCTAGACTTTTTATTATTTTAGCGTACATATGGAGATACATAGCCTTTCTTGTAACTAATTTGGTTTTATTGCATATTTTGGTAAAAAGGTTTTGTTTTGTTTTGTCTCCCATGTGGATATCCAGTTGTCCCAGCACAATACATTTAATTTCATTTTTATATTTTAATTTTAAAAATCACACTTTATTCAATGTTCCACAATATAATTTACATACTAAATAACACTGTAATATAATGATTTTATGGCATTAAACAGAATAAAATTCCTCCCATCAAAACAAAATTTTTTAAATCACTAAATGGGAAAATGAGAAAAAAATGTATTTTAAAGCCATCATTTCCCACTACACTACAGTGGCTCTTTGGTCACAAATCAAGAGATATGAATGTGTATACTTCTGAACTCAGGGTTTTCCATTTATCAATACCTCTTGTATCAATACCTCCTGTTCATAATTACTACATAATGTTTCACAAGTCTTTATCTAAAAATGAAAATAATGGGCTTAAGCCTTTATTTTACCTTTTGATCATCAAAGTTTCATGGGTATATTGGGACTATGCATTTCTATACAGGCTTAAAAAATAGTAATTTTTTCCATCACACAAAAGCTCTTGGTACTTTTACAGGTTAGATATTAAGGCAAGGTAGTGTTACCCCCACATGTAGTTCCTTCCCCTTGAATTTGGAACAGGCTTTGTGATATGATTTGTTTTAACCATCAAAATGCAGTAGCAAGAAGCCTGTTGTAGTGACTTTTCCTGAGGTCTAGGCACTAGGTGTGTAAGGTAATGAGAATGGGAAGTTAAAGTCCAGCCTGGGCTATATACCAAGACTCTGAAACTCCATTTAATCAAATCAAAACAAGAAACAATGTTTTGTAGCAGATTTATTGTGTCCAGGATAGATAAGTAAGGAATACCTTAGTCTAGAGGAATCCTGCTAACATGCAAAAGAAGACACTGAACTGGGACTTCAGCTTCCAGAAAAAAATCTGTGCTGACTACATGGAAAGGTTGTAAAAATAATGGGATATGCATGGTTGGAAACAGTTATGACACACACACACACACACACACACACACACACACACACACACACCCCAAATAGGCAGCAGGCAGTAGAATGACACTTTCACAAGGTTATACTTATATTCAGTCCAGGTCAGTTACCAAATATTCAGGTGTTCGATTGATTGCTTGATTGTTATTAAGTCTAAGCTTGTGAAGATGAATCTTGCTTAAAATTTATGATTGTTGCAATTTTACCTTAGCCTGGAAATCCTTAAACTAAGTTGCATGGTGTTACTGAGAGACTTGTTTTATTAGCCTTAGAAGATATTTGAGTGCTCCTTCTCCCTGTTGTTAATATTAGAATCACAGTCAATTGCATTACGTACAGTGCGAACATCTTAAAAGACATTTTCTTGGATAAACCTCAGGGAGGGGTCTTCACCTATGCATAATATTGAAAATGCATCACATTCAGTATGTTTATTATTATTTTGACCTAATGAAAATTTTAAGACATCGAACATATAAATGTCTTGATCAAAGGGGCAGAATAGAGAAATCTGAATAACAGTTTATATGCTGATGTATATGACAAATTATGGGTATGTTATGATTTGTTCTGCAAGGGCCCAAGTTAAGGTAAAACAAGGAAGGGGATGGAGGGTCTGGTGAGATGGTTCAGTGCAAAGAGGCCCTGACATGTAGGTGTGATGATCTGAGCTCCATCTCTGGATCACATAAGGAGCAGGAGAGAACTGACTCCCAAGAATTGTCCTCTGATTTCCACACTCACACTCACTCCATGGCACATGGGCAGTTTGTGTGTGTGCACGCACACACACACACACACACACACACACATATGAATAAAATGAATGAATAAGTAATTTTAGAAAGCAAATGGAGAAGGCCAGAGCCCTCACTGTACATGATTATTTTCCTGAATAATCCAGTTGAACTCTTTGATCCTTCCATTTGCATGGAGTCATGTCATCCAGTTACACCATCACTGTGTGACAAGATATCTGACACAAGTTTTGGGGATTCTGGGGGGGAGAGGACTCGCGGATCAAGAATACAGTTCATCACGAAAGGGAAGGATTGTTGGTAAAAGAGGCTGTGACTGTGGTAGCAGGGCACAGGTAACTGACCACATTGCATTCATAGTGAGAAAAAAGAGCGATGATATGATGTTCAGCTCATCTTCTTCATTCATTGAGTCTAAGGCCTCAGCCCATGGAATGATGCTGCACATTCATGATTCCATGAATTCCAGCTCATTCACCTCCTCTGGAAACACTCTTACAATGATGTAACAGGTAGGTGATTCTAAATCCAGTTGAGAATCAAGATTAACAGTAACACTGTTTTTGAAATTTTAAAGTGACAGAAAAAATACATTTTTAAAGCAGAAAAAGAAATTTCTATTTCTATTGAAAAATTTGACTTTTTCTCAGTTGATTAAATTTATATTAATAAAAACATTCATAAATTCCCAAACTACAGAATGGTTGATACTGAAATAGAGATCAAACCGATAATTTTTAACCAAATCTCTTTTAAACACATATAATTTATGTACACATACTTTGTGTTTTATTATGTCAATGTCAAAGTGTTAGTATTATACCAGTGTAATTTTGGAACAACAATTATACTGCAAAGAACATTTCTTTTTTTTTCTTTTTTTTTTTTTCTGTCTTCTTGAGACAGTGTCTCCCTGTAGCCCCAGCTGTCCTGGAACTCACTATGTAGACCAGGCTGGCCTTGAACTCACAGAGATCTGCCTGCCTCTGCCTCCAGAGTGCTGGGATTAAAGGCATGTGCCACCACATTCTTTTAAGAGCCACTGGCATGCCTTATCTTATCTCTGAGCTTTTATTCTCCTTATCCAACAGGTTTAGAGGGTCGGAGGGAGCCTTTCATGGTCACCTTTGGTTAATCCCAATATTTTTTTGTCTTTTTAAATTTTTTTATATTCTTTACCCATCCCCGCACATGCAGCTAAGGTCCCTGATTGGGTGGGAGAGATAACTGACTCCCCGCTCAACTCCTTGATGAGCTTGGGAAGGAGGTGTGACTATAGCTTGCCTGTATAGAGGTCATAGGACATTTCCAGTTAACACTCCACCCCTTCCTCTGGCTCTTACATTCTTTCTGCCAACCTCTTCTGCAAAAGTCCCTGAGTCTTGGAGGGGCTGGTAGGTGTGGGATGATCTTCCTCCTGTGTGGCAAAGCACTGATCCTTTGGGTCTCTGCATCATCTGTTTCCCATGGGATGTTGGCCAGTTTCAGTGGGACTCCATATAATATAAAAACATACAGCAAGAACATCTATACAGTGACTGCTATAATAACCTATGGTGTAAACACAAATGCTTGGTCGGTACTTTATCAGGTGCATCATTTCCATCTAACAAAACAATTGCAGTCACTTCCTACTGGGGCTGATATTCTCCCCTGCCACAGGGGTTTGGCCTGGTCTACAGTACCAGATGTGTGTTCCACCCGTAGGAGTGAGCATTATATCCAGTCAAAAATTTGCTGGTTATGCATACACTAGATGCTCCACTATTACATCAGCAGGAACATCTTATTTGGTATGTTGGTAGTGCAACATGCAGGGTTCATTGAGGAGAATTATAGGGGACTATTTTCCCCCAGTCATCTGCATGTAGCCTTTTGATACTATGAAAGCCACCCATCCAGTGGTAGGGAGTTTCCAGGTTAGTCCAAGCTTGATCTCTCCCCCTTCCATGCTCATATCATGCAGTGTCTTCACCAATAGGGTTTTTCCATCCACTTCTGGTATACAACCAACATTTTTGGCAATGGCCTTTATTGTTTTGGGAACCTCTAGTGTCCCTCAGGCCAACAGCTCATAGGTGGCAACCCAGCTCTAGCACTAGATAATCCCCATATTTCATTTGCTATAGGACATGGAAGGACTTTAAAAATAAAGGTTATTTTCTCAGCATCCTTATTTTCATAGTTTGGCAGTTTTCTCTTTAATATTTTGAAAAGACCACTGATTTTAACGTATGCCAGAATACCAGGACAGGAGCTTGAAGTGCCGGCTCGGCTGAACTTGTGTCCTCAGTTGTTCAATCATATATATAAGTAAATGTTTCCATGAAACATTTTAATATGATTAGAGTCCAAAACAACTGCAGAAGTTGGGGCTGGAAAGATGACTCAGTGGTTAGTGTACTGACAGCTCTTACAGAAGCCCTGGGTTCAATTCCAGGCACCCACTCCAGTTCCAAGGGATCCAGTGCCCTCTTCTGACCTCCATGGACATTGCATGACACAGTGCACTTTCACACATGCAAGCAATACACACATACACATAAATAATGAAGTTTTAAAAATAACTGCATAAGTGAGAGTAGACTAAATACCTGATGTCAATCTATCGCCATCAGCTAAGAGAACTAGGGGGGCTTCTGAAGAAGAGGAGACTCAGTTCTCAGGTGATAGCTTCACTTTTTGCCCCAGAAGTCTCACCTGGCCATTTTTAAAGACGCCTACTAAGACTCAGCCATCATGTGCCCAGCTCTGTGTAACACACCTTCACAAACATGCAGAAGACCAACTGTGTCTTAATGATTCTACACCTCTGATCAAATCCACACAAGGCATAAAATACAACTGCATGCCAAGCATTCTCATTAGACAAGGTATGTGAAGAAGCATTGTACTCCCTTAAGAATCCACTGTCATTCTTCCAGCTGGTGCTAAAGAAACTTTGTTTGCTGTTTTCAGACAAGGGATCATGTAGCCTATGCTGTGAAGTTGCTATGTGTGTATAGCTGGCCTTGAACTCCTCAACTTCCTGACTCCACTTGCCAAGTGCTGGGATTACAGGTGTGTGCTACCATGTGAAGCTTTGATTTTAGGGTTTTTGTTTAATTGCATTTATTTTATTACATTCATTCATTTATTTATTGTGGGGAGCCATATACATGCAATGGTGTGTACATGGAAGTCAGAGGGTAACTTGTGGTAGTCAGTTCTTAGATCCTCAGGCTTGGGAGGAAGCACCTCTACACTGTGGTCCATCACACTTCACCAGTAACCACTACAAGTGATTCACAGGCTTAAAAAAATTTAAGTATAAACACTATCAATAGAGTGCAGAGAATATCATCAAAGAAAATCATAGCACTATAAGAATGTAATTACATGTCTAAATACGGAAATATCAAAGGAACCAGAACAGCCTAAGCTTATCATTACTGGTGGATATTAGTTTGATTCATGTAAATATGTTCTCTAACACTTCAATTCTTTAAGGATAGTGGCTGCCATACTGTACATTCTTATATAAGACTTTTTTCAATTATAATTATAAGCATATATTTAAATGACAAGTCCCCACAAGCTAAAATATTGAACGAAAACCACTTATAATGTATTTCTCAATGCTTCAGTCACATTTTTTAAAAAGTATGCCTTGAAGGTAACTTTTTGCATTCTCTTTGGTGACTGAAATGAGTAGAAATTAACAGGCAAATAGATGTAGCCATTAACCCACTACTTATTACACAGCATTTCCATTTTGTTGTTGTTATTATATTTCCTTTCTCAAAGCACAGAAATGACCAAATAGTCTAAATATAAAAACTTTACAGCATTGCTCTTCATAAAGAGCCAGGACAGAGTTATCTTACGAAAGATGACAAAGCATTTTTTGCAGAGCAAAAATTTAAAAATTTTACAGAATTTGGAAAAACAAATTCTCAGGGCTATGTCATGAATGGAATTTATGCATGCTTTATTGAGGCAGTACTTATGATTTATTAAAGGTCAGCTATTTTTAGGCCAAGTGAATGATTCTAATAGGTCACTACCCTCACAGAGATGAGAGACTCAGGGTAAACAGACATAAATATCCAAAAGCATGCACATGTGAAATCTTGATAAAGGGTTTATTGAGTGAAAAACACAGAGAAGTCTCAGTTGACTACGGAAGTCAATAGGAGGCTTGGATGGGGAGAAACTGGGCAAGATCCAGAGAGTAGAAATCTCAGTGCAGTTAGTGGAAGAGGCACCCAAGAAAGGAGGACCTAGGACAAAGCGTTCAAGAAGCTTGATCCCTGTCGCCACTGTTTGGAGTCATTTTCTGATTGTCTTTTTAAAAATCCAAAATGTAAAAATTTGATAGCAATTTCCTTGAAGTGGAATTCCTGGCAATATATAATGATTTATAGATTTAAAAAAAAATATATTTTATTTATTACTTTCATTTTATGTGTATGAGTATACTGCCTGCATGTATATAAGTGCACCCATGTCATGTAATGCCTACAGAAGTCAGAAGTGGCTATCAGGTCTCCTGGAACTGGAGTTACAGAGGGTTGTTAGCCACCATGTGGTGGCTCTACAAAAGCAGTCAGTGCTCTTAACTAATGAGACATCTCTTCAGCCCAATTTATAGATTTTTAAGTAGGATAAGATTTTTTTAAATACAAACCCAAACTGCTGAAGGAAAGGTGAGCCCAATACTAGCAATGTACCTGAAGGGTTTTGTAGATTTCCTTCAATCCAAGCCAGAAAAAGGAAGCCTTTTTTTTTAAATCCATAGAAGTCCAGAGAGGAGAAAAATAGTTCTAAATATTTCTATATTCTTTTGCATTGAAGAAAGAAAATCAACTTCCTTTATAACATATAAATTAGTGATTGTATTAGTTACTGACCAAATTAACTTACAAAAAGAAGAGTTTATTTAGCTCATGGATCCAGAAGGTGAGAGTCTATCATGGAGGGGACACATGGTGGATAGGTTGCTGGAGCAGAATCACATCTTTAAGTAGGCACAGGAAGCAGAAAACACTGGAAATTTGGCAAGGCTGAAGATCTCTGGAAGCCCACTCCCAGTGACATACTTCTTACAAGAAAGACCACACCTTCTAAGACTTCCCAAAACAGTGCCACCAACTGGGGATAAAAATGCCCAAACACTTAGAGCCTATGGGGGACATTCTCTACTACCACAGTGATAAATTGAGGCCCTTTGATCTCTGAATTAGATCAATTTGCATCCACAAAATATGTATGTGGAGATTATGTGCCCTTACAGAGTCTTATCAGTTGCCATGTGGACATGGGACTTGAATATAATTTGTTCACCCTGAGGCTCTATCTCCTTCTCTGAGAGTTTTCTTCTTAAAAAGGCCTGAGACAGGTTGCAGGCAGCAGAGTCAGAAAATTATGACAGGACCCTGAAATCAAGGGTTTCACCTGTCCTTCTCTGGGTTATTTGGGTATATGCTAATGTTTGAGAATCATTGTCTGGTAGAATTCCATGGACAAACTGCAATTTGACTTATTTTTCTGCATTTTTACATTTATTCGTGGGGGTCTTAGGGGGAACATGTGGAGGTTAGAGAAAAATTTGTAGGAGTCAGTTCCGTCATTCCACCGTATGAGACTTGGGGATTAAATTCAAATTCTCAGGCTTGGCACCTTTGTCTCAGCAAGATACCTTTACCTGCTGAGCAATCTTACAAGGCACAATTTGACTTGTCAAGAGAGCATGTGTTATGGAATCCAACCATTGCCTAGGTGTATGTCTTTCAAAGAGCATCTTAAACTCTCTGTACTTCACTATTAAATAAAAATAATACCTGAAACATTTCAATGAATTAATACACATAGAACAAAAAGCACAATGCTTGGTATATAGGCAGTTCTACAACCTGAAAATGTGACATACAAGTGAGACAGAAATCTTGTGCTGTGCCTTTTGATGTCAAGTCAACCATGATCCAGTCTACACTAAACTTTTTCTGATACAAAGAGTGTCAGTTCAATGCAGTGGGAAAACACCCACATACCAGAGCCAGAATGTTGAGATAGAAATCTCTGCCCCAGCTGTGCATGCCTTTAATCCAAGCACTTGGGAGGCAGAGGCAGATGGATCTCTGTGAGTTTGAGGCCAGCCTGGTCTACATAGCAAATTCCAGGCCAGCTAGGGATACAAGGAGACCCTGTCTCAAATAGATCAAAAAATAAAATTAAATTAAAAAATAAATCTCTGCTCCATTCAGTTTCAATGAAAGTGAGGGGTCCAAAAGGCAAATTTGAATATAATGTGGTTTGAATATGAAATGCTCCCCATGGGCTCATGTGTTTGAACAAGGTCACCAGATTGTGGCACCATAGGGAGGGGGAGCCTTGTTGGAGGGAGTACGTGACTGGGGTAAGTTAGGAGGTTGTATAACCTGAGCCCAGGTGCTGTTCCCTCTCTGTAGATTCAGTATAACAAGACAGATTCCAGCTCCTGAGACAGGGACTGAAGCACAGGCCGTGGAGGTATACTGATTACTGACTTGCAACTCTGACCTGTGCTCAGCCTGCTTTCTTATACAGCCAAGGACTATGTGCCCAGGGGACTCATTCACAGTGGGCTGGGCTCTCCTATATCACTGAACAATCAAGAAAATGCTTCACAGCTATGGTCACAAGTCAATAAAAGAGGAAATTCCCCAGTTAAGTGTGTGTCAGGGTCTCCCTGTAGCCCCAGTTGGCCTGTAACTCGCTATGTAGACCAGGCTGGCTATGAGCTCACAAAGATCTACCTACCTCTACCTCCCAAGCACTGAGATTAACAGTGTGTGCCATCATGCCCAACCTCTTCACAGGTCTCTTCTTAATAACAACTGATCTTTCAGCCCCAGCTAACCAGCACCAATTGTCCCAGTAAAGCAAAGCTTTCACTGCAGTGATTCTGATCTGTTGTTAATCACAGCTGATTGTTCAGACAGAGATGAAAAAAATAGATTCTCAATTCAAAGTATCACACAAATGGCCTTGTTAGACTCTTTGAGCAACTCTCAAACTTCCATCTAAAACTTCCCAAGCCTGGCCTCCATTATCCATACCTCTTTCAGCCTTATGAGCAGCTCACTAAGGTCCAAGCACTCAATGCCTTTTACAGGCCAAAGTTTCAAATGTTTCCACAATCTTTCCCAAAACAACATTGTCAGGCTGTCGCCAGAGTTCCCTCAGAGTCCCTTACGTGAGTAGACAAACCATATAGTATATTTTATGTGAATTTATTATGGTGTATTCCCTCAGATAGGGAGGGAGTAAATGGGTGAACTTACACAGAGACAAGCACTCTAACTCATGCCTCAGAGCCCACCCCACGTCAGACACTCCCACGGCCAGCCCATAGTCTCTGTTAACTTTTGCCCACCCATCTTGGGCCTGCAGTCTCATCCCAGGTCGGTAAATGCCCCCTCTCGTGTCCATGCAGGTGAGGCACCCGGGGCCATCTCTCTCCACAGCCACCACTGCCCACATTCCTCCTGGCTCCCTGCTTCCATCCCAAGATGGCATAGAAAACCCCTCCCCAGTCCATTTTCCCCAGCAGGCCTTGCCCCTTGGAGGAACCAGCCACCTGGGGGGACACAGGTCCTTCAGAGTAGCCCACTCTCTGGTACTAATTTCTGTCCTAGTTTGTTTCCCATTGCTATGATAATCACTTTGCCCAAAAGCAACTTGGGGAGAAAAACTCTGTGATTCATAGAAAACAAAAAAGTTTAAAGTTTCAGGTTTATAGAGTTACCTCCTTTGGATGCATTTAGTGTGAGGCTTGAAAATCAATAGCTGAGTTATTAGGTAATAATTTTTATAGACCATGGAAGAAATTTGGCAACAGATTGGAGATTTAATTTTTTCCATGTAGACAGTATTTCATGTCTTTTCTATCACTTCAATGTTTCGGAGCACTTTTACTTTAGAGCAAAATTAGAAGAACGTGCCAACACTTCCCAGGTGCTCTCTGAGTCCACAGCTTCCTGTTATCTTGTCTTCCATCACAGTGGTTGTTTCCATGGATACCTTATAGTGGCACAACACAGCAGCAAAGTCCAGACATTATTTTCAGGTTCAGTCAGGTTCTGGGCCTTCCATGGGCTTAGACAAATGTGGAGTGACTGGTACCGACTATTGTGTCATCACACAGTATCTTCAGAGCTTTAAAAACCTCTGTGCTGCAGGTAATCACTCCTCCCTTCGTCCTTTCTGTCATCGCTGACAGCCACTAATCTTTACTTTTTTATATATTTTCTTTCTCTGGAATTTCATAGAGTTGGAATAACACAGTAGGACCTTTTTATCATCTTCTTTACTTTGCAATGTGCATTTGAATTTCTTCCATAGCTTCTTGGCACGTTTCCTTATACGATACACAGGAGCATATTGTATAGATATGAAAAGCCTATTTACTCAGTTCTCTTACTGAAGCATATTCTGATTGCTTTCAAGTTTTGGAAAGTATAGATAACTATATTATGGACATTTATATGTAGGTTTTTGCATGGAAATACATCTTCAACTCCCTTAAGCAAATAACAAGAATGATTTCCATTGCACATGGTAATGGCATGTTTATAGTAAAAACTAGCTGAAAACATACCTGTTATCGTCACCAAAAAGATATATAGATGAAAAATCATCCTAAGGAAATTTTCTCCATGTTACTAGGAAAGGCAAATTAAACAAGAATAAGATGATGCTGAACAGCTGTTAGTAGGGCTAACAAGTAAACTCTGATCACAAGTGTTAACTCTAAACCCTAAACTCTAACCCTCAACCCTAACCCTTACCCTGATCTTATCTGATATGGAAACACTGATTGAATACAAGTTTCTTGATTGTTGAGTGATGTGGGAGGGCCCAGCTCACTTTGGGTGAAATCAAGTTTTATTTCAACATTCTTTCATGATACACATTTTTGTGAAATTCAGCCCATTAAATAATGACTGTATCTGTCTCCCTTTACATCACTAACAACTTTCTGCTCCTATCTCAGTGTTGGGTGGGTGTGCCCTCCAAGAGAGCTACTCCTGAACCCCAAGAGACTCCGTTGGCACAGGCGAGACAGTCACCGCTCCCACCCAATCTGTCAGCTTCAACTGCATGAAGGGGAGGGTCTAAGGACAGATACTGAAGAAGCTAGGAAGTGCTGAGGAAACCAAGAAGCAGCGAAAAGTCACCACCATCATGGTGGGGCATTGGTGGGGTGAGGCATTGGCAGCATGGATCTCAAGAGCTTACCTGAGATGTAGGGAAAGAGCCCACGGGTGTATGCCTTTGTAACTTTCTTTCAGACTTTATAAACTTTGTACAAAAATCCAAATGGAATGCACAGTGCTGGTTTTGTCAGTCAGCATTAGGACCAGGATGCCAGAGCCCGTGGGCTGGTGTCCCAGGAGAGAATTTGGTATTACAATCAGCTTCCCAGTTCTGCTGCAGCTACCTCTGTCCCAAACACAGAAGCATTCTGTCTGTCTCTGTTTCTGCCTCTATCTGTTTCTCTATTTCTTCTCTCTCTCTCACTCTCTTTCTCTCTCTCTCTCTCTCTCTCTCTCTCTCTCTCTCTCTCTCTCTCGAGTTTGGGCCTCTGTGATGTCAGTTTTTCACACCTCTTACACTGTGTGCCATAGTCAATGAAATGATGTAAACCCTCCCTGCTCCTTGCATGACATTTTATAAGCTGTTCAAACCTTCACGTCCATGCTCACCTGCCCCATAGATAGCTCATCTCTGGTTTCTATTTGCTGATGACTAGTCTTTACCTCTCTCATATCTGATCATATTAGGAAGGGTTTGACCAGCAGACTAGTGGTTTTGTCTCATACATCAGTATGTCACAATAACTCTTGACCCTTCACTGTATAAGCACAACATTTGTGTGGTGTGTTTGCTTGCCTATTTATCTCATTTCTCTAGCACTTTTAAATTTAATTCTGTCCTTTTCTCTTTACCGCTGGGAAAACTATGACTTACTGAAGGACTAAAGCTGCAAATTCTGTTCCTTGCCGTGGAACAGAATCAGAAGGCACAGGTGTAAAGTGTGTCTGTCTCATTGCTGTGATCCAGCAATTCATTCCAACTACGCTCACAGTCCTTTGCTTAGTTCCATCTTCATGATTCCTGAAGAGCGTCTTCAACTCTTGTTTCCACGTTCTTGTTCCCAGAGCATTCCTGTCTGTGAGGATGGAGATTCTAAGTCCCCACTCTCTTGAAATTGTTTTCCTAAAGTCAAAGTAAACCTTCACATTGCCAAATGAACATCACAATGTTTGAAAATAAATTTCTCTTCTCCTAGTTCCACCAGAGCTGCCCCTTCCTGGTATTGTAGCCATCACTGACTTCCCCTCAGTCTCCTTTACTGTCCTTTTCTCTGACCAGTATCTCATGTGACAGACACACCTTAATCTCTTCCTTGACCTCTTCCCCCAACTGCTTTGTATCCAACTGCCTAGTTGTCCTCTCAGCTTCTTCTTTTGTTTTCTTTTGTTTGTTTTTATTATTACATTTTTTAGAATCCCACACATAAGTATTGTGTTTGTACTGTCTCCACTTCTTCTAGTCCCCCTCCAAATCCTCCCTCTACCACCCCACTCCCTCACCTCTTCTTGCCATCCTCTTTGATTATTGTTATATATACATGAATTTATATAATATTGTGCAAGTTGTCAAGGGCAAAAATAATCAATGGTCCTACCCAGCTGTAAGACTATGAACCGCAATGACCAATCCAGCAAATTATCTCTATTGGTGCAATAGTGGCACTTATATCTTAGAGGTAATCAACAGCCGCCTAATTGACTTAAGGCCAGCTAGATGGGAGAGAATTCATGTGTGGTACTGTAAAGATAGCCAACTACACATGATTGGAGAGGTCACTTATCCTAAAGAAGAGCCAGCTTCTTTCACTTCCTCAGACCAACACGATTCTAAATATGTATCTTTATATTTACAAACAAGTATAACTCTCACTGCATGTAAGTGAAACTTCTACTTGCAAGAGATGGAGACAATGACTAAGTCCCAGTAATGGTCAAAATACAGAAAATAGTGACTTTGAGTCCCCAAAGTGATACATCTATGATGCAACCTCCACACCTAAGACTAAGAAAATCATGGAAGAGTAGGCCAGAATGATTGCAAGAACCAAAAGGACAAGACATCTGTAGTTATTTAATGCATTCTAGAATATTTTAGACACGATAGGGAAGCTGCACTAATAAAGTCTCCAACCTATTATTGCCTAACAATAGCCTATAATGACAAAAATCAGTTTACATGCCAAGGTGAATGAGCCAGATTTCATAGGGTCCCAACTCAAAATGAAGAACTACAGGCAATCAATGGATTCTGAGGGAAGAAGAATCCATTTCTCCAGGAACTAGCTCCCTGAGTGGTTACCCAATTCCAAGTGGGCAGTCTTAAACGCAGGTATACAAGAGCACCACTAAATGAAATCAATACATGTCCACCTGTTTAACATTAAGCATTCTCAATTAAAGATGCTTACAAGTAGCTGGAGAGATGGTGAAGTGGTTAAGAGCAATGGCTGTTCTTGCAAAGGATCTTGGTTCTATCCCCAGCACCCACATAGCAGATAACAACTGTTCTAACTCTAATACCAGGGCATCCCATGCCATCTTCTGGCCTCCAAGGGCATTGTGCTCATGGGTGCATTTACATCATGCCAGAAAATCACTCATACATGACATGGGTACACTCACATACATGCAGGCAATACACTCATACACATAAAATAAAAATAAATAAAATATTTTAAAAAATACTCATACACACACACATGTACGTGTACTTGAAAGTGTTTGATTCCTCTATCACTTTATCCATTTCAATAATTCCAGAAAATGAGATATTACCCCACTCTGTCCATTTATATTTTACTTTGCTTAATTTTATAGTTTCCAACTTCTTTTTCTTTTCCAGTGATGAAACCAAATTCATGCTAGGCAGGTACTGTGCCACTGAGTTGCACCCATACTTTGCTTTTTAAGACAAGACCTTAATATGTAGTCCAGACTGACCTGGAATACATTATGTAAGCTAAGTTGACCTTGAATTCAAATTCTCCTGCTTGTACTCCTGAACTGCTAAGATCAAAGGCATGCACCACTATACCCAATTTATCTCTTTTAAAAAATATTTTGAGTACCATCGGGCATGGTGATTCAATCCTTTAATCCCAGCAATCAAGACGGTGATCTTGATTGGGTGATCTCTTTGAGACTGAGGCCAGCCTAGTCTACAAAGCAAGTCCCAGGCCAGCTGAGGCTACTGGGAGACCCTGTCTTAAAATTTTTTTTAAATGTCATAATTTTTACACATGTTTCAAAGAAATGCACTGTTTCAAGTCACCAGGATATTTCCCTTGACTGCAACAACAGCTACTGAATGACTTCTCATGTCCACTGACACCCCTCTTTTGTCTTCTTGCAATTTAACAGTTAATCTACAGTGATCTTAAATGCATAAATCACATGATTCATTCTTCTTCATAAAGCCTCTCATCTCTAGTTTCCCCTTCCTGGTTTCCCTTTAGACTCTGTTCTAGGCAGTAGTTTAACTATTGTTCCACCTTGAAAACAGCTTCCCTCAGTTTCTTGAACTTCTGTGATTTCCTGAAACAAGCCAAAATTATCCTGGTTTATAAATGTTTGACCCTGTTCTATCTGCCAAGAACTCTCTTTTCTTCCTTTCTAAGCATCTGGAATTACTTATCCTTAAGGTTTGAGAGATCTTATGACACCCTTTTTTATTTCTGAATTGTTTATTTTGTTTCTATGGTAATTACCTAATTTTTATTCCTGCTTGTTGTTGGTCTTTCTTCGCCCACCTACATCTTCCTACTGTAAATCTAAGGTTGCGCTTTAAGCATTCAATGCAGACTGACACAGCCTGTGGCTGGACCTGCAAGGTCATGTGTGATCCGTGGTCTTCACTTCTATCTCTTTCAAATGAAAGGATTTAGGTAGGATCTTCTGAGAACTTCTTTCTAGCTGCTTTATTAAAATTCTCATTAAACTCATTCTTGAGTATATGCTTTTCGTATGTAATACAATATGCAAAACATGACTAACACAATTCGATTTATAAGCAAAGCCCAAATATTTAAGCATAAGACTGGAATGGATTTGTTGAAGCAGTGACTAAGAAATGCCTTCTAAACAAACTATAAGAAGGAAAAACAGGGAATGAGGGTGTTTGTTTCTGTGTTACTGCATTGGTTTTTTTATATTTAAAAAAATTACCTTGTAAATTTCCATTAAATAGCTGACTTGAAAATTACTTAAAAAAAATCAGTGTACAACTTTAAGAGTGGCACAAACAGGATAACAAAGGTCTTGAAATATCATACTCTATTACAGCATAAAAAGGAGAATTTTCTATTTCAAGAAACCGATGTCTGAAACTAACTTATTTTGAGGAATGACATTCCAAATTACTTATTGGAAAAAATTCAGTGGAAGTTTTAGAAGTCACTTGAGATTTACTCAACATTCATCTCCGCCCAACTCAGCCTCCTCCCTTATCATCAGAATCCTGATTCTTTTTTTATCTTTCCTCCCCCATAAGACTGTTTGCTTCCGAGAAGATGGATTGCACATTTGATAGTATGTCTTAACATTTGTAGGTGCCTGTGGTTTTCGCCTGGCCCTTCACGGTAACTGGTTTAGTCATGAGAACTTGACACAATTCCAACAAATTAATTGCAGGAGTAAATCTGTTGTGCGATTTCTGGTAAATGTTTCTTGCTTTTAAAAGGAAATTCTAAACAAAGATGATTCCCATACTTCCAATGATCTGTTTGTTTCATAAATACAAGGATTGCTCCAACTATCACAGCCATCTGATGATAGCAAGAAGGAAACCAGTTTACACTCCAGGGAGGGCACAAGTAACATAAGTAGTCTGACTTCTTATGTATTAGACTGCATATTGCTGAGCTGAACTTTCTTTTTATTTATGTTTATTGAATTATTGTGTGTTTCATACAATATATTTTTATCATATTTAGACTTTAGACTCCCTCCCATACCTGCACCCTGCTTACAGACCCCTGCTGGTGTTCATGTACTCTGTAATGTATGTTAAGGTCTATCAGAAAAAACATTCATGTACCCAAATGTCTTTCATCATGTCCCTGTACTGAAGCTTGGTTAACCTATCAAATATCACATCCTTAAAGATTTCATTCCTGTAAGTTCATATGTGTAACTTCCCAGCTGTCTGGAAAAGTGCATCCTTGTGGTCATCAACCACCTCTAGTTCTTACAGTCTTTAAGATTTTAAGATTTTAAAAGGTTTTCCATCTTTTGCAAAGTTCCCTGAGCCTTAGGTGGCGGAGGTTTGGTATAGGCGTCCTATTCTGGGATAAGTTCTCTGGAGTTCCTTATACTCTGCACCTTGGCCAGTTTTGACTTTCTGAGTTAATCACCATCTTTTGCCTGAGGAAGTCTCACTGCTCAGTGTTGAGAGACTCATTAATAAAGAATATTATTTCTGCTTTCCTGAGCCTTATAGGTATAGAAGTTACATTGTAGATATACTGCTTAGGACTGAGCACTCCACAGACACTTACCTGTGTTTGACCAATTGTGGAACTTTATGATAGTTTCCATCTTTGTTAAAAAGAAACTTCTTTGATGAGCAGTGGAAAGGTACATTTGTCTGTGAATATAAAGATACATACTTACAATACAGTAAGAAATTATGTTAGTCTAGGGGCATGGCAAAAGTAGATTTTCCTCTAGGATGTATGACCTCTTCAGCTACGTGTGTTTTGCTATGTTTACAGTACCACAAATTGATTCTCTACATTAAGCAGGCCTTAAGTCCAATTAGACAGCTCTTGATTACCTCCTAGATACCTATCCTGTACCAGTCGAGATTATTTGCCCAGCTGGTTCATAGATTTTATAGCTGGATGGAACCATTGATTGGTTTTCTGCCTCAGAAGTTTTCACAGTATCCTCTTATATTACGGAAGTTGCTCTTCAGGAAGGAGGGTTCCATATCAGTTCTAGCTCCACTGTTCCAAGTCCTGTGTTCAAAAATGTGTCCCGTGTTCAGCAATAGGTTCTTACTTTCAAGCTCTGGAAGGCAATTCAGTGCTGTTGCAATGGCCTGTGTTATTTTGGGAGTCTCTTGGACTACCCTGATCAACAACTTGAAGGGAGGGTCCCCTGTCTAACAGTATGTTTTATGTTACATATATATAGCCTTCAGGTATCACCTCCACTAATATACCTATGAGTATTTTTCAATAGGCTTTTGAACTAATGCATTTCCCTCTATATTTTCATAATACTTAAGCATTCTCTCTCTGTCTGTCTGTCTCTCTCTCTGTGCCCCCCTCCCTTTCTCCCTCCCTCCCTCCATCTCTATCATATCCTCTCTTTCCCTCCCCAGTTAACTGTTTCTGTTTTCCACATTTCCCCTTCCATAACAGCTGTCTAGTACTATCCCTGTCTCCTTTTACCTGAATCCATGTTACTTCACTTGTGTGACAGTTTATATCTAAAATTCCATCCATTTAATTGCAGATTTCATTTTTTTTACCACTGAGTAGAACTCCATTGTGTAAATGTACCACATTTTCATTACCCATTTGTCAGTTGGGGGCATTTAAGTTGTTTCCATTTCCTAACTTTGGAGAAAAGAACAGCAATCCAGTTCATGCCACCAAGAATGTTCTTTTTCACATGAAGAGAGCAAGATTCTTGAGCCACAACAAGACACTGACATTTAAAAGAGGCAGATTGATTACATGATAGAGTAGGATCTCCAGTACCAGGAGATCCATCCTGAATGCTGTACATGACAGTGTGGTCTGTTGGGCTATCAATTTATTTTATAAAATAAGCTTCAATTTTGGAACCTTAGAGAAAATGTTGAAATTTTTAAACTTGGACTGTAGAGATGACTCAGTAGTTAAGAACACTCGTGCTCTTGTAGAGAACCCAGATTCAGTTCCCAGCATCCACGTGGTAGCTCAGAACCATCTGTAACTCTAGTTCCAGGCAATCTGACACCCACATGATGCACTTAACCTACCTACAAACATGCACACAAGCACAGTAGTAAATAAATCTTTCTTTAAAATTATGATTAAAAAATTGCAACACATTATGCTTTCTTCAGCTTAGGGACTGTCCTAAGCATCTTACGATTTGAGTATGTACCATGGGTGAGCCATCATTCTCAAGGATTATAAAATCAAAGACAGGCTTTTGCTTCCAATCTGTTCCTGTTGCTCAGTCCATAGACTGGGTGATTTACAAGGGGAAAAAAAACCCTTCACTTATGTTCTGGAGGCTGTGAGGTTCAAGGCATGTTGTACAGATATCGTGAGGCACTTCATGCGATTCCATGGCACAGTAGATGGTGATGGGGCAAGAGAATGTGTGTGAAGCAGACTAAGGATGAGGAAACCAGTTGCTTTATAACAAGTTATGCTAACGTACTGCTGCAGAATAGCATTAATGCATTCAGGAGGGCTCCACCTCTAGGACTCAGATACTTTCCCTTGAGTCCTTCCTCCCCACACTGAATCATGAGGAGGTGAGCTTCCCATATGTGAGTGTGGAAGACACACACCAGCCCTGTAACAGCCTCTCAATCCATAACATGCCTCTCATAGAGAATACATTGTACTGAAGCTCAAAGAAAAATTGACATGTTGCAGATCTGGGGTGGAACAGAAGGTAGTTCATTTTCATATCCTAAAATGCTCATCTTCCCTCCTCTCCTTGATGGGAATTATGGAGAGTTGTTTTATAAGAAAAAAATTGCTTACACAAACCAACAAAAATATTTTAATTGAGAGTCAAATAAACTATTTGAAAGTTCTAAAAATGAAAATGTTGAACAGATATCTACCTGCACACAATATGCAGATGTTCATACATAGTCATATATGTAATCAAGTAAAAAATAATCATTAACCAAAACATGGCTTGCAAGTGCTTGTTGTATAAATCTCATAAATACTATAAGATTTAAAACCCAAAGTCAGACAAAGTCAGAAGCTCTCAGATTGAGAGATCAGGCAGCAAGTTTAAATACTGAATTTTCCTGTGCTTTAGAACACTCAAGTAATGCACTTCAATTAAATCTCTAGAATTTGTGTTATCCTGCAGAAGAAAACATGAATCATCTGCCAGTGTGAATACATTTTTTCATTAAGCGAAGAATTGAAAAACGAAGAAAATTATTTCTACCATCAACCTGGTAGGGATATATGAATGAAAAATGATAGATTCATTCATTCTTTATCCAAGGGTTCAACACACTTGAAAATAATTTTTCAGTCACATCAAGGAAGTGTTCAATATTCTTATTACAGAAGCTGTGATTGATAAATGGAGACATACATGGACAGAAAGACAACCCCCACACACACTATAGATGGGAAAGGAAGGTGAATAGGGTCTTGTTTCTATTCTAGGGCAATGCTCTGGGTCTCAATTATCCAGCACAGCTGGGACAGATGAGTCAGCTCGGCCACTTCAGCTGATTCTCCGCCAGCAATTCCTACAGAAGCTTTCCTCCTCTTTGTAAACCAACTCTGATTGCTTAAGGGAGCAAAATGAAGGAGGCAAAGCAAGTAGACGTGTCCAACAGAGTGCCAGAAATTTAACTTTGACCCAGAAATCTGTTTTCCACTTTCCATTTGGCTTGAGTTCATGACTTAGATCTATCTGTAGTTCCTTTTATAAAGAACAGCTTGTGTGGATCTGGATGCATGTGGGCACATTAAAAACCGTAAATATGTGATAAAACTTTAAAAACAAAATGTCCACAAAGAGAACAGAATGAAAGAACACTTGTCAAAAAACAGACCTCTCCTTTCTTTAGCTCCCTCCTCATCATACACCCCAAATTACCAAGACCATTAACTCTCAATGCTCTACAGACCACATCTCCATGTCACAGTGTTGTAGGGTATTTTCCAAATTAATCACTGAAGTCAGAGTCCTCACAGGTAAGCCATGAGATTGCTCTGCTGAACACACCTGAAGATCCCTGGGAGAAGGGGAATAAAGGCTCTGGTGACCAATGTACTAGATAATTAGAGAAAAGGTAACAGGGGTTAAAGAAGACATTTTCTAAGACCAGTGACTATCCCATACTGCTAACACACATTCTCAGATTCTCTGAGGGGAAATTAAAAGAACCAAATTAATCTTGCTCATCAGAGCAGACCTTATTATACCTTACAATTACTTCTAAATTACCCTAATACAAAAGTTGAGCACAGACTTCCAGATGAAATGCCAAGAGATTTTATTCAATATATTCTTAAAGAACATAAAGTATCTGAGACATCTCATGAACCACTGAATACTTTTCTGTATTCACCTCAGATGTCCAGACATAATACATATTTTTGGTGAATCCTGTATAATTTGTCTCAAATTTTAGGGTATCCATGAAGCCAACACAGGTACCAATTATACTCTATATTGTCCAAGAACTGTTTTTAAATGGCTTCATTTGTCTCCCACAATTCATGGAGCTCCTTTTCTACCAGCAGTGCTCTACCAGTTGCAAGGAACTCCCAGCTCCCAAGGTCTTTGTAGGCAGGTCAAAGAAATTCAGGAACCATACCTACCTGTAAACAGAAGGTAACCAATGAAATAAAGAGCATGAGGTGACTGTGGTACAGCTCAGAAGCAGCAAGCTGCTACATTGTAAAGTGAGCCAGCTGTGAAAGGGTCTCCAGTTACATAAGGCAGGGCCATATCCCAGAGTCCTGAGTTTCTCGGGTCCATAACCCCAGTCTGGGCATATCAGCATGTAATGCCAAACAGCAGACAAGCCGGCAACTTTGAAAAGCTGCACACAATTCTGAAACTAGAGTCGCAGGTGTGGGAAAGGAGTGAGACAAGTTTGGAAGAACACATCTGCAAAACCAGATAGTGGTAAATGGGCCACATGATAAATGCCCTGACAGGTGACTCTTTCTCCTATACTCTTTCATGTGATCATTGTTTGGTCCTAGATGAAAATGCTATGTCAGAACAAATGAGATCAAGTGTGGCTGGAGACATGGCCCAGTGAGAAAGGGTGCTTGTTGTACAAGCATGAGGACCTGAGTTCAGATTCATGTGTGGTCCTGAAGTGTCCTGTAACCTCAGCATTGTGTGCGCCAGAGCCAGGAGGATCACAGGGGCTTACTGGCTGTCAGCCTAAAATTAGACTCACCGAGAGACCCTGGGACTCGAAGGAATAAGGCCGAAAGTAATAGATGAGGACGGCCCCATTCCACCTCTGGTTTTTGCTTGCAGACAGACACATGCATACACCTGCAAACACATATGGACATACACCACCACAAACATTCTCTCTGTCTCTCTCTCTGTCTCTCTCTCCGTCTCTCTCTCATACACACACATATACTCTCTCTCTCCTCCTCTCTCCCTCCCTCTGTCCCTCTCAGACACACCACACACACACACACACACGCACACACACACACACGCACACACACACACACGCACACACACACACACGCACACACACACACACGCACACACACACACACGCACACACACACACACGCACACACACACACACGCACACACACACACACGCACACACACACACACGCACACACACACACACGCACACACACACACACGCACACACACACACACGCACACACACACACACGCACACACACACACACGCACACACACACACACGCACACACACACACACGCACACACACACACACACACACGTAAATGTAAGCAAACTATCAAGCACGTCAGGACATAGATCATCAGAGACAGTAAGAAATGACAAGCTTGCTTTCTGTTGCCTTATCTCCCTTATCCCCAGGCTTCCTAATCTAATTCATCTAGTTTTGTTTCTCTTCAGATGACATTGTGCTTATGATCATTTCAGTTATCAATGCAATTATTCAGAATGTCATCAGCAAAATAGTCTATTGATTATATTTGGCATTTGAACTTTGAATTGAATTGGTATATGAGATTCTCATTTATTTTTATTTAAAGAAACTTGAACTCACAAACAGAGCTTTAGGGATTCTGTTTGGCCTAACTACAGCAACCTTGATCTTTTGGTCCTAACCACTATCCTGCACAGTAGGTGAACCCTGGCAAGGATTCCAGAGTCAGAAAGGTAAACAGGGGCTGGAATAGTCAGATTAGAATTCTTTGCTTGGACAGTGATAACCAGTTCTCTCTTAACTGACACTTGGCATATTAGCAGCTACAGAGAAAGACCAGTGTATTCCAATTGGGCACAGGTCACACTGAGTTACTGAGAAAGACAAGGTACACTCCAATTGGGCACAGGCCACCTAGTCTGCTTTAGCATAGATTTCTGCCTCCCGTTACAAGGATGCTTCTGTTTCTCTGGTGCCCATTACAGATATCTAATCCCGAGGAATGTGATCTGTGTGAAGACCTAAGCTTGTCTGCCTCCCCTCAGACTCTGGTGTTTCCCAGCATTGGCAGCCAGTTCTTGTAATGTTTTTTTTTTTTTTCCCAAATGAGATGCAAATGTTTATTCTCATTTCTAAGATATTTATTCATTTAAAAAGCCATTTTTTTCTGAAGGCCTACAATATAAATTTTTAGGCACAAAGACAAACGAATAAAACTCCCGACCTTAGGAACTAGTGTTTAAAGAAGAGAGACAGACTCCAAAGCAAAGAACTAGAACATAATATGCCCTGTGAAGATTAAAAGAAGTCATGCAAATGTTTATTCTCATTTCTAAGATATTTATTCATTTAAAAAGCCATTTTTTTCTGAAGGCCTACAATATAAATTTTTAGGCACAAAGACAAACGAATAAAACTCCCGACCTTAGGAACTAGTGTTTAAAGAAGAGAGACAGACTCCAAAGCAAAGAACTAGAACATAATATGCCCTGTGAAGATTAAAAGAAGTCATTTTTGTCAGAAGAAAATTGATACAAATCACTTGATTATGATGTTGTTTAGTTCAGTGTTACTGGTTCAAATTTGTCTAGAAAGCATTTGACCCTTACAGGAAATGTCGAGCCACAGTACTCCTGAAATTAAATGACAAGTGACACGTGTATTTTGTGGCATGGTTTGAATCTGAAATGTCTTCCATGTGCTCATGAGTTTAATCACTTTGTCTTCAGCTGGTGGTTTGGTTTGGGAAGGTCTTGGAACCTTTAGGAAGTTGAAGGATGCTGGAAGTATGTCACTGGGGACAGATTTGAAGTTTGATAGCCTGGCCCTATTTCCTGTTCTCTTTCTCTGCTTCCTGACTGTGGATGTGGTGTGATCTGTCAGCTTCCTCCTCCCACCACCATGCATTCTCTGCCTGCTCCCACATCTTCCTTCCCCTGAAGCAGTGTGTCCCTTTGAACTGTGAGCCAAAATAAACTATTTCTCCCTTAACTTGTTTTAGTTAGGGTATTTTAACACAGAAATAGAAAAGAAATTATGTACTTTGCCAAACATCTATTTGATAAGATTTTTTAAATTTTATCCATGCATTGATTTTGATATTTCCTTCCTTGCCTAGAAAATCTATTTGAAAAACATATTTATTTAAATGGTTATGATGGAGAACTAATTTTATAAATATTCTAGTAGAAGGGACTTGAGAGGTTTCCATGGGCTGAACTAAGCAGAAACATTTCAAAATATGTTTCTACATAGAATGAAAGTTCATCTTGACTTAAGTGGCTGTTTCCTGTTTATTACACAGATGAATACTGGTCCAAGGTCAGATTCTGCTATAAAGGAGTCCTCCCCACTCCTCCTCCTTCTCCTGTTCCTCCTCCCCCTCCTCCTCCTCCTCCTCCTCCTTCTCCTTTCTTCTTCTGCACTTATCCAAATTTTATTCTGATCTCAAATTCCATTCTTTATACAATATAAATCTGCTTCATCATTTGAAAGATAATGTTATTCCTCATTGTATTTATTTATTATGTATTTATTTATCTTTTTGTGTGAGGGAGGTGTTTTCACACAATGGTTCATATGTGATAGTCAGAAGACAGCTTTAGATAATTGATTCACTCCTTCTATCATGTGGGTTCCAGAGATCGATTTCAGGTTGTCAGGCTTGGCAACATGAACCTTATTGACTGAACCATCTTACTTGCCCAAGGAGATACATAATTTTATCCTTACACTATTTTCTAGGAACAAAAAATTCTGCTTTAATAAATGAGAGATAAGTGACATGATATGTCTACATGGGAAATTTTGAAATGAGGAATGACATATAATTTCTGGGCAGCTTTTATGAATTGGTACATATCCTTATAGCCACACTTAATGATAAGGAAAGATAGTCAAAGGGGTCAAATTTTAGGATCAGTAAGAATAGCAAATGGGACAGGATGAATTAGCTGATTTTACCACACAACATTCCTATATTTCTTTAATAATAATTTCTACCAACACATATCCCAGGGATGTTAAGAATACTTCTCCATGCCAATGCATTTATTAAATCTTATCTATGCTCAATATGTGGGATAGAATTACTTGGGTAACAATAATTTTATTCTGATTTAATTTTTTTAATTTTATCATTCAAAGAAAACCTGCATTCTTTAAGGTGGAAGTACATCCTAAAAGAGAACCAGAGGGTTTCTCTAGTCTGAATTCAAGATTTGGCATTCCCATGGTGTCACCTGTGCAGGATGATATCTTCTCTCCATTTCCTTTCTTCACTACCTGACTCCACAGCTATTATCGTGAAGAACCCAGGTATAGCTGACCCTTGGGACTTCAGGTGGACCCAATCATTAGCAGGGAATTTTCTACATAAATCTGACAAAAAATTAATATTCATACTATATAAACATCTCAAAAGAACACAAAAAATATAACCCAAGCATAAAATAACTGCTAAGAAACTGAATAAAGAGTTCTCAAAAGATGAAGAAATGACAAAACATTAGGGAAAATGTTCAACAACCTTAGATATCAGGGAAAGTCAAATTCAAACTATACTGTGATTTTTATCTCACCTCAGTTAAAATGACAATCATAAGATAATACACGTTGTTGAGGATGCACTATGTGGTGGTTTGAATGAACATGCCTCCCCATAGGCTCAAAGCATTTGGACATTTTGTCCCCAGTTGGTGGCGCTGTTTTGGAAGGTCTTAGAAGTTGTGGCTAGCCTGGAGGAACCACATCACTGGGGATGGGGCTTAAAGAGTTCACCAGTCACTAGCTTGCTTCCTGTACTGACTTGAAGATGTGAGCACTCTGCTTTAGCTCCTGCTCCAGCCACCTCTGCCACCATGCCTCCCCACCTTGATGGACTGCAATTTCCCTAGAATCATAAGCTCAAATAAACTCTTCCTTTCATAAGTTGCTTTGGTCAGTGTTTATAACACAGCAACAGCAAAGTGACTAACACACAAGGCAAAGGGAACCCTCCTTGTACACTGCGGGTGATCATGAAGATCTGATCACCCGACCACAGTCACTAGACCACAACAATCTTTTATATCTGTCTTTCTTACAGCACTATTTATAATAGCCACATTATGTTGACAGTTTAGGTGCTGTCAGCAGACGACCAGAACAATAAATTGTGGTGTATGAACACAATAAAATTTTAAGTCATAAAAAACAATAAAGTCATGATTACAGGTGCAAAATGGATTTAAGAGGAAATTATTATATTAAATGAATTAAGCCCAACTCGGAATGACAAATATCACATTTTCTCTCATTTGGGTATCCTATAGTTTTATTAACTTTTTTCTTTGACAATTACACACATGAATGTAATGTGTTCAAATTATTCTCATTTCCTCCAACACTCCCACTCTCACTTATCTCCCCCTCAACCCTATGAATATCTCTTTCTCCATACAGGGTTCTTGCCCATGTTCATAACTTTTGCTCTTGTTTTGTGACCTACTGAGTTTAACCAAGGCCAACTGTGCAGTTATATGCATGGAGCCATCCAATGGAGACTGGTGGACCAATAGTTCAGCATTGAGAGGAAGGGTCCCATGAGCGCCTCCTCCATCCATGCTTGTCTGTTAATAGGTCCAGTCTTGTGCAGGCGCAGGGTAAACCACCAGATCTGTTTGTGTTGATGATTGCAATGATACATTATCTACTATTCTGATGCTATGATTAAGATACCACAATCAAGCCTACTTTGAGAAGGAAGAGTTTATTTGGTTTATAGTTCCAGAAGGATAAGTGTCCATCACGGCCAGGAGTCATGGCAGTTCAGGTAGCCAGAGCAGAAAGCTGAATACACACATCTTCTGTGACAAACAGGAAGCAAAGAGACCCATAATGAAAGAGGGATAGGGTTATCAACTCTGAAAGCCCACCCCCAGTGACACACTTTCTCCAGAAAGTCCACACCTCATAAACCTCCACAAACAACACCAACTGGGGACAAAGTTTTCAAAGACTTGGAGTCCATGAGGAACATTTCTCATCCAAGCCACCACCAATGGCTACATCATGTTCAGAAAACAGAAGTTTGATACATTTCTTCCTATCTTCAGGCCCTTACATTCTTTCATGACATTCCATCATATTCTCTGAGACTTATACTCATCCTTCCCAGTGGTCAGTATTTGGCCTTATTTTATGAGCAACTAGAGTCTTATTTAGAAAGTCCTTACTTGGGGCCGAGAGCAATGGTGAACACTTTCAACCCCAGCACTTGGAAGGCAGAGGCAGGTGGATCTCTGTGAGACTAAGGTCTACCTGGTCTACATAGCGAGTGCCAGTCCAGCCAGCTGGGACTACAAGAAGACTCTTATTTTAAATTTTAAAATGTCCTTACTTGTGCCTGTATCTTGTAGCACATTTACTACTTTTTTTTCTAGCAGTTTCAGAGTTTCAGTTTTTATGTTGAGGTCTTTGATCCATTTAGAGTTGATTTTTGTGAATGGAGAAAGATGCTGATATGTTTCATTCTGCATGCTGACACCTAGCTTTCACAGTACCATCAGTTAGAGGTGCTCATTTTCTCCAATGTGTATTTTTGACATTTTTGTCAGAAACCAGGTGGCTTTAATTGCATGGACTTAATCTTTAAGGCTTCTATTTGAATGGTCTATATGTTTGTTCCAGAACAATACCATGATGTTTTATGTTATTTTTGGATGAGTTTTGTAACTTTAATCAGGTAAGGGAAGTAATACCGCCACCATTATTCTGCTTTTGCTTTCTTTTTGGTGTATTTGTTTGCTTTGGCTACACAGGTTCTAGTGTGCTTCCATATGAATTTTAAGATTTTTTTTCTAATTCTCTGAAAAGTGGTAGAGGCATTCTTATTGAGATTGAATTGAACATGAAAATTGTTTTTGTTAGGATGGTCATTTTCCCAATAATATTTCCTCAAATCCATGAGCATGGAAACTTCTTTCCAACTTCTACTGTATTTCTAGATGCCTTTGTAGTTTTGAAGTTCACCATTCACCTCCTTGGTTTGGTTTACTTCAAAGTATTATTGGTTTTGAGACCACTGTGAATGGGATTATTTCCCTGATTTCTCTATCAGTGTGTTTGTCATTGGTATATAAAAATGCTTCTAATTTTTGTATGTTTATTTTGCATCCTACCACATTGATGAAAGTGTTTATCAGACTAGAAGCTTTCTAGCAGAGTGTTCAAGGTCTCTTATGCTTAGAATTGTATCATCTTCAAACAGAGAGACATTGATTTCATCATTTCCTGTTTCTACCCCTTTAATGTCCTTCTCTTGTCTCGTTGCTGTGGTTGAGACTACAAGCACTGTATTGAATAGGAGTGGATGAACAGCCTTGTTTTGTTTCTGATTTTAACATATATCACACAATTTTTTTCTATTCATCATCATGTTGCCTAGAATTTTGTTGTACATAACTTTTATTATACTGAATTCTGTTGCTTCCTTCCTGGTTCTCTCCAGGGCTTTTATCATGAAGGAATGTTGGATTTCGTCAACGGCCTTTTCTTTGTCTACTAAGATTATTATATGGTTTGTTCCTTAAGTCCATTTATTACATTTATTAATTTGCTTACTTTAAGCCATCCCTGCACTCCTGGGATAAAGCCAGCCTGGCTGTGGTGACTAATCTTTTTTATGTGTTCCTGTATTTGATTTGTAAGCATTATGTTGAGAATTTTTGAATATATTTATGCCATATTTATGAATCTTTATGAATATTTATGACATATATGACAACACAGCAGAAAGGAGACTAGGGGAAGGAAGGATATGACTGAGGGGGGAGAAGGAGAAGGAGAGGGTATATAGACGAATATGGCTAAAATCTGTTATAGATTTGAAATAAATTGTATTTATGAAATGCAACTCTATGTACATTGAATATACACCAACTAAAAATAAAGTAAAACTTGCATTCCACATATTCTTCTGTACATGTATGTTACTGCATGTTTGTGTATGTATGTACATAAGTGCATGTGAGTCAGAGGTTAATGTTAAATGTTTTTCTCAATCCTGCTCCACATTATATATATGTATTGGGTTTTTTTGTTTGTTTGTTTTGTTTTTTGAGACAGGGTCTCTATCACAGAACCTGATTTCCCTAGATTGATTGGGCAGCAAACTCAGGGGAGTCACCTGTCTTTGCCGTCTCTGCTCCAACCTGGAGTTAGGAATGCATTCTATCATCCTCAGGTTCCACATGGTCTTCGCATGTGAACGTAGGTCCTCCAGCTTGAACAGCAAGCATTTTACCCATTAAGCCATCACCCCAATCCACACACATATATTTATATTACTGTATGAAATGTTGCAAGAGAACTTTTTACATTATACATTAAAATAATGAATTTAAATGTGATTGTGAAGATCTTAGTGACATGTAATTTCACTTCTTTTTAAATTTTATTTATTTATTCATTTTTATTTTATGTGTATGAATGTTACACTTACAAGGTGTAAGTGCATCTGTGTTGTGCAGTGCCCACAAAGGACAGGAGAGGGCAGTGGATCCCCTGGAACTGAAGTCATAGATGATTGATAGCTGCCATATGCTGGGATTCGAAACTAGGTCTTCTGTAAGAATTTAACCTTATACTAAGTGCAAGTAACATAGACTCAGAAAATCAAGGGACATATGTTCTTTTTCATTTGTGGATCTTAGTTCCAAATCCCTAGATGTGAGTATATGTCCTGAAGTAACCAAAGATGGTAGTAAAATGGAAATAAACCAGGGGGATACAAAGGAAGAAAGAGCTCAAGAGAGGTGGATATTAGGATATGGGCTTTATTAAGGGGAAAATAAGAAAAGGGGAGTACTTTAACTGGGGAAGGAGAAGAAAAGGTTTTAGAGGGAAAGTGAGAGGAGAAATAATGTGTAGATGGTATGAAAAACCAGAGGGAAGGGTATTGATTCAAAATTCTACTGAAAAATATAATACAATAAGTGTATGAGTGCATGTATATAGCTGAAGGTCATGTAACCGAAAACACAGTAACTGGCAGGAGAAAACTCCCTTTGAATTATTGGTCAGGGTAGCCCAAGAGACTCACCAACTAACATAGACTATTGTCACAGCCATTGGTTGCCTCAAAGAACTTGCAGGTATGAATCTATTGCTGAACACAGGCTGCAATTCAGATGCAGAATTTGCAGAAAACAAGCTGGAACTGACCTGGAAGCCTCTTCCTTGAAGACTGGCTCTCAAGGTATCAGAGGATACTACACAAGGTAAGAAGAGAGAAAATGAATCACTGGTCCTACTCAGCTGCTAAGCCTAATAAACAGCAATGAATGCCCAGAAAACTATCGCTATTGGTGCAGTAGTGGCATTTTTATTTTGGGGATAATCAGCAGCTGTCTACTTGGGATTAAGACCTGCTCAATGGGAGAGAGCTCATTTGTTACTGTAAATATGGCTAAATACACATGGCTGGAGGGATCATAGAGCCTAGAGAAAATCCTGCTTTTGTCACATCCCTTAAGCACTGTAATCTCTTACTATAGTCTAACCATGCATCCTCGCATATACAGATAAGTATACTTCTCACCTTTCACAAAGAAGCTCCTTTTTGCAACAGATGTAGACTATTACAGAGTTCCAGAACAAGTCAAATGCTGAGAGCAAGTGTCCATGGAAACTTATCCCTAAGTGACCCATTTTCAATACAATGTCTTCATGTATGAGGAATGCATCTCTCTACTCACATCAGCGAAGCTTCCTTATACAGCAGATGGTGATTAACCTAAAAACCCACAATTGGCCAATGTGCAAAGCACAAGAGGCCACAGAGGGATTGTGCCTGACTAGGACTCCTATTTCAAACCTCTGCCTCCCAAGTCTCATGCATCCTTGAGAAAGAGGAAGCAGAAAGACCGTGAGAGCCAGAGGGGTTGGAGGACCATAAGCAAACAGAGTCTTCCAGATAGCTGGTCAGTTACTTAAATGATCTCACAGCAATGGTGACAGCATGCACAAGTCCCATGCAAGCTTAAATCAGGCAAAATCCCATCTCAGGAGAAGTGGGTAAGAAATCCCAACATAAACCAAGGAACTTTTGTCAGTTGATAGCTTCCGAGTCAGGGAAAGACAACGTGTTACAGAGATAGAATCCTTGATGGACCCAGTGAATGGATATATATATATATATGTATAAGTAGGTTTGGGTCTTCAAAAGTTGGTGTCATGTCTTTATAGGTCATACACACACACACACACACACACAGAGAGAGAGAGAGAGAGAGAGAGAGAGAACATTAAATTGGGCATGGGGCTGTGGGGGAAGTGTGGATAAGAGAAGGGGGGTCAAAATACTATCAAACTATATTGTATGAAAAGCACAAAAATTCATTTCAGTGTTTCAAATTAAAATATGTTTTCTCAATTATTTTCCCTCATCAGTGTAGATTTATTCATTTAAGTTTGGTGAACCAATCTTAACTAAAGGAGTCTAATCAGCTTGGTTTCACTAATATGGAAGAAACAGGACTTCACTTACAAGAATTCTGGTAAAGTTTCTCTTTTCAAATGCTTAGTTTATTTTATGTGTATAAAGATTTTATCTGTGTACTATGTATGTGCTCCACATGAGTATATGATGCCTTCAGGTGTGGGGGCCTAAAGGCCCCACCTTGCATAGGTCGAAAAGGAAGGTACTGGGGGCGCGGCCTGGCTTGCTTTGAAAGTCTGAAGGATACTTCTGCACTGCTGAGGAGTGCATGATCAGCGCGTGACCATCCTTAAGACACACCCTCAGGGGGAGGGGGGATTTCCAGGTGCCTTTATAAGCTCTGTAACACCTGCAATAAATGAGTCCCTGCTTGACTAGGCTCCCCGTTGTGCCTGAGTGTTCCCGGTACTGGGGGCAGCGTCGGCTGGTGAACGGCATGCTTGCTCATCCCCAATCATCGCTGCCCAGGGGTCGCTGGTTGGAACCCCCAGCATTCAGGGACCAGAAAAGGGCATCAGATTCCCTGGAACTGGAGTTATAGATGGATTTAAGCTGCATGATGTGGGTGCTGAGAACCAAACCCAGGTTCTCTGAAAGTGCTCTTAACCCCTGAGCCATCTCTACAGGCCCACATAATTTTTTTGTAACTGAAATGCTCAAATAACTAATTTCATAATGGGAAGTATTTGGTTAAAGGATGATTTTGTCTGTCTTTAGAAATTTTGTCTTTAGAAATCTAAAGTGCCCAAATACTAGCACATGGCAGAGGTAGTAGAGAGCAGAAGAAAGGAAATGAAAAATGTACTTAAATTATCTTTCATATTGTGCTAGCTTGATTCCATATCTGCCTAATCCTGAATATTAAATGTATAATCCTTCTTAATTAGTTATTTTAGTACTTCCAAAAGCCCAGTTATACTTCCTTTGCCTTGGGGTATAATTTTGCCCACAAAACCAATTCTTTTCATAATTCACTTTCTTTCAACAGCCATTCCAGCAATTATAGCCATCAGGTAAACACATATGTCATAAGATGTTTCTTTCTTAATCATCAGCTTATCAGTTCAGAAAAATATCCAGTACTTACCAATGCTCACACAAGTCGCCGTAAGTAAAAGATGGTCATGATCTTTTCTAAAGTTTAGAATATTGAAAATTTATGTGCTGACATTTCTAATCTCATCTACAACTTTCTGTTTCACTTATGCATATCCACCAGATGCTGATGACACAGAAGGGGCCAGGGAGACCTTGTCTTTATCTTCCTGGATCTATCACTCAAGGCTTCTTTGAATTAGACAGTTCCCTAAGCACATCATGCCCTTCCAACTTCTCAATACCTAATCACTGACAAATGAGATTCATCTCTCAAGAGTTGCTTTAAAAGGTAAAAACAGCTTTGAAAATGCTAAGTGTTGAAGCATAGTTTTGAACAGCAAGGTATGGTGTTATTTCTATTTAGATTAAGAATATTAGTGGCTAGAGAGGTGGCTCAGCAGTTAAGAGCACAAACTGCTCTTGCAGAGGACCCGGGTTCTAATTCTCAGCACCCACATGGAAGCTATGAACCATCCTTAACTCCACTTCCAGGGGAATCCGATGCCCTTTTCTGACCTGCGCAGCATTGCACAACATGGGTGCACTCACATACATGCAGACAATACACTCATTCACATAAAATAAAAATAATAAATAATATATATATTTAAAAGTATTAAAGTATACCCTCTCCTCTCTCAGCATGTGTCACATATAAGACTAATGCTTAGAAATTCTCTAATTTGCTAGTGAACTTGAATAACTCAGTAATAGCATCTTTTTATATGGATCTCACAAAGATGTTAGGAGGTAACCAGTCACATGCATCTAACATGCTATAGACTAAGCAGTATAGCAGCAGAATAAGGCTGTGCTTCATATCAGAGAGAACCTTTGAAAACAGGCAACTTGCCATAGGGAGGGAAGATAGATAGTGTCATAACTGTAGTGTGAAAAAATCAAAATGAAGGGGAAGAATGGAGGGGTAGGCCATATGTGTAGACTACAGGACGAAAGGACAGTGAAGGATCTGTCCATTCACTAGTCCAGCTAGTTTCCTAACATAGAACAACAGGCAAACCAAGAAATAAGTCCCAGTCAATCATCATCAGTCACACTTAAAGAAGACCAAATATAACAACCAGACAGCCAAGAACATTCAACTCTCAGTGCAAAGCCAATGTTTAGAGTCCAACAAAGAAACCAGCTATTCTCTGCTCCACATTTTATAGTTCATTCATTTGAAGATAATGAGAATGATTGTGTCCTGAACAGAGAGGTTGGAATTCACAGTAGGGCTTCTTGGGTGATTTCCTGCCATTCTTCTCACACCACACTGACCCACCAACACTCATATCTGCAGTCCCAAATAAACTGTATTGTATGATAGGAACACAGTTTATCTGTTAATATGAACATTTAAAAGTAGAAGTTAGTTCAGGAAAATAGAACTCAGAACACTGTTTTAAACATATTGCACAGTTATGGCTAATCAAGTATTGGTGAGGGTTGTCCAAGAGACCCCTAAAATTACACAGGTTATTGCCAAAGCCCTTGATTGCCTCACAGAACTTGAAGGCACAACCCTATTGCTGAAGACAAAAGATACTTTGGTCACAAGTTTTGGAGCAACTGAGCTGGAACTGAACTGGAAGCCACTTCTCCTGAAAGCTTTCTCATATCTTTGGAGAGCACTATGTAGATGCCAGGGAAAACATCTATTGATGGTCTAACCACCTTCAAAATCAAATTACCACATCAATCAATGACTTGCACAGCATACGACATTGGTGCAATTAGTGGCACTTTTATCTTGGGGGCAATCAACAGCTCCCTAGTTGGACTGAAAGTCCACTCAATAGGAGGAAACTCAAGTTTCGTACTGTAAACATAACCAAATATACATGGCTGGAGTGACCATACATATTAGACAAAACCCTAAGACTGTCACATTGCTAGACTGATGTTATTTTTTACTATGTACAAAATATGTAACCTTATATTTACAGACAAATAACCCAGTCACCACTCATCAAAGAAGCTCTTTTTGTACCAGTTGGAGACTATAACCAAGTACCACAACTGGACACAAACAGACAAGACATTGTCTATGAATTGTCCAGGCCTACATGACACATCTATAATGCAACCTCTACACTTAAGGCTCATAGAACATAGAACATGCGTAAATAAGAGGACACTAATGAATCTCTCAGTTCTCAGTAATGAAGCTCCCTCATGGCATGGAGGACCAAGAACACAAAAGGTCACAAATGGCCAAAGCTTATAGACCAAGAGTCTGCTGAATGCTGGTCCTTGGACAGGGCTCCTATATTAAAGTTCACCCACCCAAGGCTCTGGGACGATCAAGGAAGAAGGGATGGAAAGACTGTAAGAGCCCAGGAGGATGTGCAGGACCATATGGAAACAGAGCCCTACAAGCTCCTGGAAACCTGCTTATAGGATTCTATGACAATGGTGTCAGCACACACAAGTCCCATGCAAACTCAGGCAGAGAGAAAAACCCAGAATAGAACTGGGGAAATGAACAGCAGACCCCAATCTTATCTGAAGAAATATTGGGAACTGATTGCTGCTAGGTGAAGAAGAGCTGATCTTCCTAAAACAAGGGACTCTAGATAGGCTGACTAGACCCAAGTGGATGGACTTCTGCTGGGGAATGTCTGGGGACACTGACTTGACATAGTGGACCTTAACAGGAATGATGACAGAGTATATGGGCTCCAGTGGGGGTAGGGTATAGGAGGGTGCAGGTAGGGACAAGGTATAAAGATCATTAAGAATGACTGAGATGTTGTATATGAAATACACAAAAATTCAATAAAAACAAACTAAAGAAAATATAATAAATAAAAATAAAGAAGACTGGCACCACTATCTATACATTTGTGTATCTTTTGTCCAAATTTCCATTCTGATTTAAGGACTACAGATTAATAGTTAATAGCAGACACTTTGGCATTTGATAAAATTTTAATTCTTTTCTAAATGCTATTCCACATTTCTCAGTTTCAGTTTAACAACTGACAGAACACTATAACAACAATTAGCACTCATCGCGATTTTGAAGATAAACAGATAACATAACGCCCTGAGCATAACTACAGATGTAGAATAAACATTCAAATTGATTGCATTTTATTGTGTCAAAATTTACCCACACATGTTTAGCATTAGTTAATAAATTCCAAGTAAGTTGTTAATGATTATTGGATTATCAACATAGGTTTTGAAAAGAATAAAGGGAAAGGTAATTATTTGTTGGAAAGCAGATATAAAGCAAATACTGACATATAGGGTCAACGTGCCACAGTATCGTAGCAGTCCATTAAGCAATAATATCTGTCAACAGTTATTGAATGCATTAAATATAAAGTGATTCTAAAATCTACAAAATTTGTAAAAATTGAATAATTAAACTTTTATGTTTAGATTACTTGATATGTTTGAGGGGCGACTTATGTCAAAAAATAAGTTATTGCTTTTATCTTGTTCATTTAGAGACTGAAACTTTGCCTTTAAACAATATTGTTACTGATACTAAAATATTAGTCATCTCTAAAGGCAATCATCCACACAATTCAATCAGATAGAAGGACTTCCCATAGATACAAGCAAATGCACCCATTGGCTATGAAATAGCAGTCAGCAATGGAACTCATTTTCTTATATATGCATATATTTTTAAATAAAGAAATTAATTAAGTTTAAAGAGTGAATTTTTCCCAACCTGTTCAGATACTTCATGGCTCATTGATTTAGATAGTTTGAGCATGTTAATGACAAGTGACACCCTAGACATGTGAAATGTGACTGTGTTCCCCCAGGTCATTGTTCCCTACTCTTCTGTGAGCCAAAGGAGAAAGGGGCTTACTGAGATAAATTGCTCCTGTAAATCTGTCACATATTACAAGCTTCTTCACAATTATGCTAGACAGGAAGTACTAATAAAACACAACTATATTATAGTATCTGCAAATTGTGTACAGATAATGGCATAAAAGAATTAGTCACAAGGTTAGATTAAGCCACACTTAATTTTTTTAGGTTTATTTATTTTTATTTTACGTGCCTGAGTGTTTTGCTGCATGTATGTATGCCACATGTGTGCAATGTCTGCAGAGGCCAGAAAGGGTGTCAAATTCCATGAAACTGAAGTTTGTTAGCTGCCATGTGGGTGCTAGGAACCAAATCCAGGTCCTCTATAAGAGGAGTCAAAAGTCGTAACCACTGACAGCGATCTCTCCAGACCAGATTAAGCTACAATTTAAGGGTTTCACAGTGTTGTGTGTCATATGTGGCTGTCAGGAATGTGTGCTGCTCAGATGTTCTTTCACAGGTAGACCATACATACATGGGAGCAGCTGACCAAGAATCTCCAAGGGAGTGGCTTGAGGATCTTCTGTGACATCTAAGTCCTGGCCATGCACTCCACTGGACTGATGGTGACATTAGGCCCTTGGCCATTTCTGTATAGCGTCACCTCATCTACAGGTAGTCATGTGCAGATCTGCCTGGGTGGCTTCCTGGGCCTTTTTCTGAGCAGCACCACAGTCCGAGGTTTCTTCTACTCAAGTTCATTCCCCACTTTCCTTCTGTGAGTTTCAGGGTGACATCATAGTCTAATGCTTTTCCAGGTTCAATTCTCTATGATATTTCTCCTTCCTTCTGTCTTTCACAAGCACTATCCCCAGTGAATCTCCTTTGTTTAAACTCTATGTGATAGTTTAAATGGCACATGTTTCCCACAGGTTCAGGTATTAGAAAAGTTGGTCCCTGATCAATATTTTTCTGATTTCACAATTTTATTAGCAAAAGAATTGTTCATGATATTTTAGTTCATAGAAACTTACTTTTACTTGATGTTGATCACCTTGTTATATTTCTAGGACTTATTACAACCAATGGCCATTTTCTTTCATTTCAGTCGTTCACATTTATTTTGTCCGTTAAATAAACCTCGTGGTGTATATCTATACAGAAGGATTTAGTTGTGATGTTTCCGTGTCTGCTTTGAGCACACTGCCCCTTGGAGCTGCTTTCTCCTAGCACTAGTACTTCCACTTTCCACTCCTGATATGACTCCTTTTAGAAGAAATACTGTACGAGTGATTACATATGAAACTTTTTGAATTGTAATAGCACGGAGACTTTCTACCCATTGGAATTTTAAAATTAAAAACAAAACTACTGACAATCTTCGCTTGAGACACACATGTTAATCTTCGGTCATCCCTACCAGTCTGGAATGCTAGCTCTCTTCATAAAGAATAGTTTAAATTAGCACTTCCATTATTCTTTTGACAAGCTGACATTTTCTTTTATGGCTCTGAGTTTGGCATTGTATTGCAGAAATGCTTCCTTCTCAGATATTTTAGAAAAAATATATTTATTGAAGCTAACTCTTAATCAATATGGATTATTAAATATGCTATAAAATATAATTATAATTTGTTTCACTCAGCATACCATCATCCTTTTTAATTGGTTTGAAATGGCATTATTTTGTTAAAACATATCACAAAGCCATGTATACTCGATCGAGGTCCTTAGTCCCTGCTCTTCTTTCCCTCACTGTTTGCATTGTTTCTGTCATTGTAATATTGGAACTTACTTTGATATCTCCTTGTCTTTTTGCCCAGCACTGTGTTTGGAATCTCCTTTCTCTTTCAACCTTTGACTGTGATTCTATTAAATATAAAGATTAGAAAGACAACCTATATCATAAATAGTATTTTGCCAGTTAATACATGTGTGTAGACTTTTGGGAAAGTAGGAAGGGAAGGAAAGGAAAACTGGAAGGGAAGGAGGGAGGGAGGGGACATTATGAGAACTAAGATGCAAAGAAATACTTATGCAAATATAACGCAAAGTGCAAGACAGTGAGAGAGTGAGCATCTGCTTTCCCTGAAGTTGTCGGCAAAGCCTTTTCAGAGGGTGACTTGGGCACAGACTTCACGGACAGGAAGACGGATAAATAAGGCCATTCAGTGTATCAAATTGGAAGCCACTGATGGTGTCTAAAAACAGTCTGTGTATATGTAACTGGGTGACCATACTAGGATTATTATGGGTTGCAGAACAGAAGGAACATAAGGAGAGAGAATAAGCTTGGCTCCTTTTGATGAGGATCATATTATCAACATTAAATCAGCACTGTCATTTCTCTAACAGTTTAGTTTTTTCTGTTGGGAAGATGTGAAAGGAAAAGAATCCAAAAGAAATCTTTAAATGGAATGGTTTTCTCCCTTTTAAGCCAGGAGATGCTAGGAAATACAGTGAGAAAAAAAAAACTAATAAATACATATTCTGCCACATCTGCTGCTCAATGGGTTTTATTTCCTTAGCAATGCCAGATGAGAAAGTATGTCACAAGAAATCCAGAAGTGGAAAACAAAGATAAAATTAATGAACAACCATGGCTTACATTATTTTTTCAACAAATATTTACTGAGTCACAAAAGGCCTACTAGGGACTATGCCTAGACTGACAAATAAAAACAGTGAAAACCTAAAGCACCATGTGCAAGGAAGAGTCATTGTAATGAGCATCAGAACTATAGGCACATCATTTTGTCATGGTAAAATGCCACAGGGTGTCTACTCAAACCAGAGGCTCAGGAAGGTATTTTGATGTGTACAGTTCTGAGACAGAGGATCCCAATGGTCATTTTAGTTTAGCTCCTTAGAAAATACTGCTGATGCATTAGAGATTATGAAAAGCAATTTTCAGAATGATTTAAAAGAGTTTTCAAAATGGTCAGTGTCAGAACATCAGTACATATTTTCACCTATAAATATTTTCCTATCGGCACTATTTTATCACTATCATTCTCCCAGTTTCTTTTCCTATATGCAAAATACATTTTCAATCATATTTCTTATTTTTTTATTGCTCTTCCTAAAGCTGGTAAAGGTTAATCATGGGCTGGAAAGTTGATTTAGCTGAAAGAGCACTGGCTGCTCTTACAGAGGACAGGGGTTAGATTCCAAGCACCCACATGAAGGTTAACAATTGTCTGTAACTCCTGTTCCAGGGGAATCTGATGCCCTCTTCTGACCTCCATGGGCCTCGGAGAAAATGAGTGTACTTATATATATGTAAGCCATGCACTCATATACATAAAATAAAAATAATTTTTTTTAAAAAAGATTAGTCATATTAGGGATACACATAGATTTTTTTAATTCCTTAGTGTTTGAACATGTAAAAGCATAAATGCCTTTTAGATAAAAATACAAGTAATTGCATGAACTGAACATGTTAAGTGTGGATAGATAAGATCCTAGGAGTGATAGCTATAATCAATAATTAACAGATAAGCAGTATCTTCTGAATTTTAAACATACTAGATTGAAGTAAAATAACTAATAGTTCAATCAAGTTTTCAGACACTGTTTTGGAATCAGGTCTTTAGAAATTATTATCTATGTACATTGGTAAAATTAAAAATAAATTGCATCAAATTCTTCTCAGTTTTGAAAGAGCAAAACTTCACAGTGAGTGCTTTATATAATCAGAGGAGTTTGGTGTTATAAAGGCACATCACCCAGTGGTGTCACATTATCTTGGACTGGAAAGGGATTTAGGGCCATGTATCTAAGAGTATCTACAGGTTTGGAGACAGCCATGGGTTTGGATCCTGCACATACTGTTGAGTAAGAGTTGTATCCCTCAAGAAGGGACTCTTAGCAATCTGAAAGTCAGTAGTTCGTTTTTGAGGAACAGGAAGAACATTGGTATTAGAATGAATAAACTCAAATAGAAGAAACACAGAGGACCCTGGATGATGGCTATTACTAAATGGCTCTCACAGTGAGTGTGAGGAGTCTAACTCTCAGGAAAGCTCCACATAATGTGCAAATTCTACACCTCAGAGTTGTCTGGGAAGAAAGGAGAAACAAGGTATTGGTGAGCATCCCTGGCCGAATATGCACCCAGGAATATACATTGTACTAATGGCTGGCACGTCCTCGAGGTCCGAATCCAACAAGGTAGTTGTGGATATTTGCAGTTGAACCCACTGACATTGCTAGGAATGAGTAAACACTAAGAATATTCTATAAAGGGACATTTAACATTTACTAAGTTTCTCTGAGCTGTAGTTCTTTATCTATGAATTGGAGACTGCAGAATCTTCCTCTATCATAACTATGGCCATTTATTTATATGTGATATATACCTCTTGCCCCAAACTTGAGTCTTTCTATCTAATGGACATATGCTTTAACTTCCTATATGAATACCTCCAGCACTCAGCTCTGTCGTCAGTCCATTCCATATCAGAACTTCTAGTTGTAGGAAGAATGTTTCCCTTACAAAACCCCAGCATTTATCTCTTCGTAGACAGTTTCCTTCATATAGTGAGATGAGGCTCTTTGCATAGAATCTTCTGGATGTTACTATGTGCCACAAATCTTACATCATCTATGTCTTCTCTATACAGTAATCTAGGCTTGCAGAGGTCTATGCTTTATAATAATTTAATTTTAATTTAATAATATAACTTACTTTCACTATTGATATATAAGCAGCCACATAAACATATACTTCATGTATTGTTAAGCTAAGTATAGCTTTTATTTGTGTTTCACTATAGGATATATTAAAGTTATAAATATTAAATATAGGGCAACTGCATTTATACCTATACAATTCTTATGTTTTTCCAACTAAAGTAGACTTTTCTATCATAAATATCAGATTAAATCCAACTGCAATTTTAATCTCTCCCTTAAAATTTCTTTTCAAATATTCTAATTAATTAATTAATTTCAACTGTAGTTTGCTTATTGTATTAGATTAAATTCACTTAACTGACTTTCTCATTGTTTTTTTTCTCTTGTAAATGATGCTGATGATCTTGATAAGCCAGGGACATAGGATACTCTAATGAAGATTAATGCTGAGTCTCATAACTACTCTGCCTTTCAGCCTATGTCATGGCTCTTTTGCCTCAGACATCGCTATAAATCTGATATTGGAAAGTAGATGATATTAAAATAGAACAAAGCTAAAAATGGTCCTTATTTCCACTAAAAGGAAGTTTTACAACTTTGAAGAATCTCAAAGGCTTCTAGTTTGTTTCCACATTTTAACAGAGTCTCCTAATGGTTCAAACAGATTAATCTAGCTATCCTTTAATTTAAGACCAGAGAAACATTTCACTCTTTCAAAATGATTCAAAAATGCTATCAATGTTGCTCATAGAATATAAGGTGTTGGTGAGACATAGAATTTAGCAGCTGTATTTCCATGAGTAAGGATAATATTGAGAAAAAAAATCATGAATTTTGAAGAGGAAATACCTAGAGGAAAAAAGAGTGGAAATTCAAATTTGTCTCAGAAAATGCATTAGCCAAGAGTTTTGGTTCTTAGCCAGGGATGTCATACCTGCAAGAACACAAATGTGCTTACATGTGGAAGCTTTCTCTGACACTAAACTGTCTTGGCAGTATCTTAGATTCACTAATAATATCCACAGTAACATCATAGTAGATGGCAACAGATGGATTGGCCTTGTACTGTCATGAATCTTAACTAATGCACCTTTAAAGTTTCAAAGTAAAAATTAATTAAACACGAATGGCTTATTATTTCACCGTTTGTTCTAACAAAGCCTGTATAATCATAATTAGAGCTCCTGTCAATCAGATTTCCTCAGCTAAGTGTATTACCTATCCATGCTCATCTTCAGTGAGTCAAGCGATCAGGCTGATAAATCTAACAAAGAAAATTGGTCCATGAGAAATAAATGGCACTGAATCAAGAACTGCCTTGGCAAAGAAAAGAACCCGACTCCTCTAGAAACGAGTTGAGAGAGTAAGAGTTCTGAGTAAGAGTTTTTGATGACAGAGTTCTTTGTTTTAATTTTGGCAGACTCAGGAAGGTATTTTAGTGATCACAGTCCTTGTATTTCATGCACAAAGGTGATACACACACACACACTCACACACACACACACACACACACACACACACACATGCACATATATGCAAGCACACTTTTAGGCTTAATTCAGTTCAAATGCATTTGCTTTGATAAAAGACTACTATCGGCCGGGCATGGTGGCATACACCTTTGATTCCAGCACTCAGGCAGTCTGATCTCTGTGAGCTCAAGGCCAGCCTAGTCGACATAGTGAGTTCCGGACCAGCCAGGGCTACAGGGAGACCCTGTCTCAAAAAAACAAAACAAAAAAACTAACAAAAATAATAACACTATAATTGGTTGAAAAAGTAACAGGTAATTATTTATTTATTAACCTAACAAAAGGAATATTCTTAAGTTAGATATATTTTCCTATTTTATATAACTAGATAATATTCTGTGCTTTGCACCAAAGCATCTTATCATGTTAGGATATATTCTTAAAATGCATCAAAATTATGTGCATTATGAATTTTAATAAATACTCCTAACTTTACACTAATATTATACTTTCACATATTGTTTTACCATAAATATTTACCAGATTTGCATGTGAGGTTTCTTCCTACAGTATCATGAGTAACATATGGAAAGCTATGGTTGTTTCAAGTGTGTTTTCTTGACTAATCATCAGTTATTTTTATCAATTTGTTCCTTAGTTTCTTCATTTAAGAAGCTCTTTGGTGAATCAATTTCAAGTATAATTGTGTATGTATGTGTAAGTATATGTGTATGTGTACATACGTGTTTACATGTGAGACAGTGGTATACTTGGGTGATGGCACATCGTCAGAGGGTCACATCTACTAGTGGCTCTCACCTTCAACCTAATCTGAGAACAAAATTTCTTAGTTGTTTGGCTGTGGGTGTGACAGGCCAGCTGGTCACCAGCTTCCAGGACTTTTCCTGACTCTACCTTCCATCTAGCCTTAGGAGTGTTGGTGTTACAGACACGCACTAAGACACCCAGCTTTGTTGGTTCTGTAGATTCAACCTCAGGTTCTCTTGCCTTTTTAGCAAAAATTTTATATACTAAGCCATTCTCCCAGCCCCACTTTTCAATATTTAGTTTTGTTTGATTCTCTTGTTTGAAACAAGATCTAGTTGTGTAGGTCAGGCTGGACTTGAACTTGCTATCCTCTTGCTTCCACCTAGCTATGCTAAAACATTTATTTACTCAAGTGGTCCTCTAGTAGCCATCTAAGCTCTAAAACATAGGGCCACCAGCATTACATTGTTTCAATGTGTGACAATAGTAAAGCATTCTCTTTTCTCATAATGCTGTACGTTCTTTCAGTCTCTAAACCTATTACATTCAGTTGTCTCTAATTTTCCTCAAAATTGACTCATATAATTAAAAAAAACTTGAAAAAGCTATTTTGAAAACTGATTGTACCTATATCACATTACAACATGTATTAGTTTCTGTGGCAGGTATGAAACTGCAATCTTGGTTCAGTAGGCCTCATAACATCAGATTAAAGCAGGTAATTAGATTTTTCAATGTGATATGCAAAGAACCTTCTAGTGTACCATTTATCGGTGTTACATAGCTTAAGTGTGGTATTCTGCTTTAATTTAGCTAGACTTGATTGCATAAGCACAGTTATGAATTTCCAGCTTCAGTCTGTATTTGGACATTTCAAGACAATTCATAAAAATGTTACTATGATAGATGAAGTCTTCTTATATTGACTTGGCTACATACTCTCATTCATTCAATAAATATTTACTGATGGTTCTGATGCCAATTATTGTAAAACAGTAACAAATATAAATCCATAAAGCCCCTCTGACAAGCAGTTTCTTTTCTGTATCTTAGGTAATCATCTCTTAAGACAGTGGGTTAGGGTAAGAGAGCAAAGAAGGCTAAGATCAAGACTTACAGGAGCTGCATTTGAGAGAGTTCATCAGGAAGAACCAGTCTGATAACATGACATTGGAACACAGATTTGAAGAAAAGAAGGCATAAAATCATATGAGTTTCAGTTGGATGATTGTGGGGTGGGAAAAAGGACATATTTCAAAAGTGATAACAGACACACAAGGGCTCTTTTGCTGAAGTATAAATGACACATGTGTGAGAAAGTGAGAGGTCCAGTGTGGCTAGAGAGCAGAGTACTGGGAAAGTGACAGAAAAACTGATCAGAGAACGATCAGGGTCCAGACGTTGGAGGATGGTAGAAATCCATGAGGAGCCTCACTTAACTCTGCATGATAAGAGAATCCATCCGAAGATTTGGAGCTGACAGGTAGCATGAGCTCAGAGGTGACAAAGGTCTCTCACATAGCTATATAGAATATGTTCTTTTGAGACCAGGATATAAACAGAAATGGGCATTTTACACAGTTGTGGGACCATGCAGATTGAAGATGCAGGTGGCTTGGCTAGAATGGCAGCTTTAATAAAGATGATTAGAAATGTTAAAGTTTTGAATAAACTTTCAACATAGTCATACTCTGTTTTTTCATGGATAATTTGAGGTTGTTATGCAAAAGGAGAAAGTCAAGAAAAATTTAAGGTGGCAACCTTAGTCTGTCATAGAATAATGGACTGAATACTGCTCAAACAAGACAGTGTGGGGGGAATGGGAGTATGTGGCCAGAGGAAAAGAGCCTCTCCTCAGGTAAGGTATGGAAAGCTTACCATAGATTAGATTTCCCAGGGGTATGGGTAGATAGAAAAGACAGTGTCCAAGGACTGGAAGCCACAATATTGCAATAATCACAGCTTGAAACAATAAGAATGCATTATAAAAATATAAATATCCACCAGATTTGAGTGGAGCAGGGGCAAAGTCAAATGATGAAAACAAGTTTGTCAAAGAGCTGTGAATGAATGGAGTAAAATGTAGTGGCTGGATTATATGGTGTGGTAGTGATTATACATATGGAAAGGACAGTTTCATTGAGTGTTGTAAAAAAATACCTTATTAGTCTTGGTTAAAAGAACACTGGGGAGATCAAGTAAATATCACAAGCATCAACATTCTTTCAAATAATTTTTAAACAGACAAAGGAATGTACTAGTAATAACTGTAGTAATTCTGGAACATGTAAATACAGAAAATTATTTTTCTTTTTATTATCTCTCATATACATTTATACAGCAATAAGAATTTATACATTACAGGAAAGGTAGTGACACTACAAAGGGATAGGGCCTCATTTCAGGGCCAGAATCCTGTAGCAACTGAGACCTTTGGATTTGATGTTTCTGAAAGGTTTGGCATAAATTAGACAAATAACCCACCCGTCAAAAAAGGAGTGCAGGCATAGCATCGCACACTTGCACTCCCATCACTCATGGAGCAGAGGTGGGGGACTTGGGAGATAGCTCAGCAGTTAAGAGCACTGGCTGCTCTTACAGAGGACCTGGGCCCAGTTCCTAGCACTGACATGGCAACTAACAACTGTCCATAACTCAGTTCCAGGAGATTCAGTACCCTGTACTGACCTCCACAGGCATTGCACAACATGGGAGCATATACGTACATGCAGGAAAGCTACGCATACACATAAAATAAAGATAATAAGTAAACTATTTTTTAAATAAAGCAGAGATGGGAGAATCAGGAGTTCAAGGCCAGTCTCAGTTACAAAGCAAGTTCAAGTCTAGGCTGGGTGATATGAGATTCTGACTCAAAACTGAGAAAACGTGGTAAAATACATAATTTCAGGTGCAAATAATATGCATGAATAGATTTAGTAATATGACACTCAAGTACTCTTATGACTATGCCTTTTGTTTGTTGTTTGTTTGTTTGTTTGTTTAAACCAGACATTTTTAGGCCATTTTATAACCTGAGAGTTAATAGCAGGACATATCTGAGGAGACATGAGAGCTTATAGAACAGTAATCAAAATATTTGGCAAATGAATGTGTCTGAAAGACACCTTGAGAGAAGCCAGGGTGCAGATAGGAAGATTGAGATGAATTTAAGGGGTGAAAGGAGTGAAACGTACTGCCCTTCAACAAGCTTCAGGGAATAGAGTCCAGTAACTGAGTAACTTTGAATGACAGCATCAAATCTATGTGCTTAGCTGTTCCTCTCCTCCCTTAAGAAATACCCAAACTGTGGGACTGACATTTTCTGGGAAAGACTCTTTGTAACAAGCCTTTAGAAACTGAAACTTTATACAACCTTGTCAACCAAATTAACCATACATTCTAAGAACATTTAGATCTGCATATTCCTTCTAAGAAATACAATACAATTAGTCCTACAATAACTTGGAATCCAGATTTAACTAACTCTTACAAGCTAAGCTAAATATATAGTTTTAAGCTTACATTATCACATTCCTTGTGTGTGACTCAGTCATGCCCCTGACTTAGAACAAAGTATCTGAGATATGACAGTGATGGTGTTGGATACAAGGACTTTGAAAACAACTTTTCCCCACAAATGTTGCAAGCAACATGGAGCATAGGTGGATGACATCTCTCTGTGGCTGTGTGTGCTGCTCTGACTCATAGGGCCAGAAAAATGAATGCTTCCTTCATAAATTTGTTATAGAGGTTGTTCATTAGATTCTTAATATGCTGTTGAATAATATAACAGAGGCCTCTCTTTAGAGAATAGACTAGACTTCAGAATTGAGAGAAATCAGACTATCTCAGGACAAGATTGGACCCATTCTTTGTTAAACTAGTTCAAGAGTGAAGTTTCTCATTAATAGGACAACTGCAGGACCACACATAGTTTTCTAGCATTCAGGAACATTCCATGATCTGCTCAATACTTTAATTACCTGGTTCTTACTTTTTATAATGACTAGAATTGTTTGCTGTTATTTGTACCTAACCACCATGTGTAAACTTTTAAGCACCCATTGGAATTACTTAAGAATGCTGGGAGGCTTGTGGGTCTTTAAAGAATTCTGTTACAAATTAAGATGCTATCTGACCTTTATCACCCTTTTCAGATACTCAACATTATCTATTCAGGAGTTTCTGTGAACTCTTAAGTATTGCAAGTACATCAGGTGAAATTTTTAGGAATTTAGCCATCACCATCAGATATGGAATGCATTTGTAATTAAATCTTATCAGAGAATTTTGTAAATAGACCAAGGAGGAAATAGGTTTCCCTATAATGAACCAAATCATGTCAACCACTTACAGAGAAAATATGAGGAAAGTACCCATGGAGAAGTAATGAGTATTACTGTGTACCACAAATATTCCTGAGAAATGCATCATTTAGAGTTAAAAGCTAAGAAAATTAAGGAAGTGAGATACAATTGAAGCCAATATCCATAGCCTAACCAGGAATATTATTAAATTACATTTGGGGTGTGTGTGTGTGTGTGTGTGTGTGTGTGTGTGTGTGTGTTTCTGTGTGTGTGTGTGTGTTTGTGGGTGTGTCTGTGTGTCTGTGTGCATCTGTGTGTGTTGCATAGTGCAAATATGGAGGTCAAAGAACAGCTTGCAGGATTCGGTTTTCTTTTTCCATGGCTCTCAGGGCTCAAATTCAGGTCAGCAGAGTTGGTGTCAAACACCTTTGCCCATCTCTCTCATCCATGGAACCATTTTTTAATTAGAATGATTTGCATTTGATCCACAATGTATTTTTCATGCAAGCCACATCAATAATTGGTTCATTGACCACATGCATTATATTTTCGAAGACAATCCAATGTCCCTAAGACATTATTCTAATTCCTTTTTAGAAATTTATTGAGTTTTTATGATTTTTACACAATGTAATTTGATGGTATTTAGATCCCTTCCCTTGTCTGTAGCCCCCTTATTGTAATAGCCTCCATCTGTTGCAAAACAAGCTAATTTGATGAGCAGAGAGAGGTACATTTGTCTATAAATATGAGGATTCATATTTAAAATGCAGTAAGAAATTATGCTGGTGTCCTAGTTTGTTTCTCTATTGCTGTGACAAATTACTCTGACCAATACCAACTTAGGGAAGAAAGGGTTTATTTGGCTTACATTTACTAGGTCACAGTTTATCAGGAAGCCCAAGGTAGGAACTCAGGGCAGGAACCTGGAGGCAGGAGCTGGAGCACAGGCCATGGAGGAATGATGCTTACTGGCTTGCTCCCCTGGCACCTGCTCAACCAGCCTTTTTATGACACATAGGCCCACCTGCCCAGGGGTGGCACTACCCAGTGTGCTGGGCCCTCCAAAATCACTTAACAGTCTTGAAGATGACCCACAGACATGGCCACAGGCCAGTCCAATGGAAATAATTCCCCAGTTGAGGCGCCCTCAACCCGTGTGTCAAGTTGACACTAAAGCTATCCAGCACAACTGACCCTTTGTCAACTTGACATGAAAACACATCAATATTAAAACATAACTTCTCTAATTCTTGTCCCCAAGATATGATGTTAATATCACAATGTGAGATTATACAACCTTAAAGCCCCATGTTCCTTAAAAAGCCAAACACTTAAAAGTCCATAGCCTCTTTTAAGTCTCTTAACTGTGGGCTTCTGTAAAATCCAAACCAAATACTGTCTTATTTCAAAGAGAAGAATCAGGCACACCTAAACAAAACCAAAGTCCAGCAAAGTAGCTCAAGGCTGGACATCTGGGATTCACTCACTATCTTCTGGGCTCCAAAGGGTTCTGGAAGCTCCACTTCTCTGACTCTGACGTTTACAGCACACACAGCTCAACTCACAGACCCAGGCCAGCTCCATTCCACACGTACTGCTTTCCTTGGTGCTCGTCCCTCAGCTCTGGCATCTCCAAAAATCTGGGGTTTCCACTGAAACTGAGGCTGCATCCTCACCAATGGCCTCTTCTTGCCCCTTGGGGTACAAAGACTCAGATTCTTTCCATGACCCTCTGAATTCTGGGGTCTTCCCTGTAACTGAGGCTGCATTTTCACAAATGGCTTTTCTTAGCCTCTCTGAGTGCCAAGCCTCAACTGCTCTCTATGACAGCGTCACACTTTCAACACCAAAACCATGCAGAGGACTATTACACATTACCAAGTACTGCTTCCAGCTTGAGATGGAGGCTCTGGTTCTCTCTGTTCCATAGCTTCTGTGTGCTGACCCTGAGGAAACACCTCCCAGAAGACTTCACCACAGTGATGCTGGTCTCTTGTTACTTACAGTTGATTTTTCAGCCCCAGCTAACCAGTATCAATTGTCCCAGTAAAGCAAAGGTTTTACTTCAGGTTCTGGTCAGTTCTTAATCACAGCTGATTCTTCAGCCCCAGGCAACCAGAACCCACACATTCTCAATTCAAAAATCTCACACCAACAGCCCTCATAGTCTCCACTTTCCTTTGAAGCTTCACAAGCCAGGCCTCCATTGTTCACGACTCTTTCAACATAACTGTTCCAAGCTCCACAGCAACAAACTCTGAGCACTCAATGGCTTTTCCAGCCCAAAATTTTGAAAGCTTCTAAAATCCTTCTAAAAACATTGAGGTCAGGTCTGTCACAGCAATGCCCCTCTCTCTGGTACCAGTTTCTGTTCTGGTTTGTTTCTCCATTGCTATGACAAAACACTCTGACCACTACCAACTTGGGAGGAAAGGGTTTACCTAGCTTACATATCCTGGGTCACAGTTCTTCCGGGAGCCCAAGGTAGGGACTCAGGGCAGAAACCTGGAAGACTCAATAGTTCTAGAATTTTAGTGCCATGTCTGTCATGTCTGTCTCCCTTAAAGCCTTTGGAACCTAGAAAAATAAAAAATAACTGTTACGTACATTTTTTCTTCTTCCTTTATCTTTCATGTGTGTGTGTGTGTGTGTGTGTGTGTGTGTGTGTCTTTGTGTGTCTGTGTGTGGTTTCTATGTGTATGATGTATGTGCATGTATGTTCATATATAAGTGTTCATGTGTGTGAGTATTGCTGTGTGATTTGCCATAGCACACATGTGGGGATCAAAGGACAACTTCTAGTGTCAATCCTCAGCTTCCTCGTTGGAGACAGCATCTCTTGTTCACTGCTGCTTACACTAGAGTATCTGGCTCAGAAGCTTCTGGAAATCTCCTGTCTCCCACCTCAACACAGGTGCTCTGAATTAACATATTCATGAGACTTGTCAGGTGTTTGTTTTGTTTTGTTTTAAATTTTATTTATTTTTTCTATTTTATGTATATGCATGTATTACCTGCCTGCATGTAGGTAAGTGCACCCGTGTTATGCAAAGCCCACAGAGGTCAGAAGAGGCTGTCAGATCCTCTGGGACTGGAGTTATGGACCATTGTTAGCTGCCATGTGGGTGCTGGGATTCAAACCTGGGTTCTTAACCACTGAGCCATTTCTCTATCCCTGAGATGTGTAAGGTTTTACATGGTTCCAAGGATCTGAAATCAACTGCTCACATTGTGTGGCATGTGTTTTACCCATTGAGCCATCATCTCCCCTGCCTTTTGCTATAATTTTACAGTCAGTTTTAAGGTTTGTGCTGGATAGCTTTAGTGTCAACTTGACACACCTGGATTGAGGGAGCCTCAATTGGGCAATTGCCTTCATTGGACTGGCCTGTGGCCATGTCTGTGGGGCATCTTCTTGACTGTTGAGTGATGTGGGAGGGCCCAGCCAACTGTGGGTGGAGCCACCCCTGGGCAGGTGGGCCTGTGCTGCATAAGAAAGCAGGCTGAGCAGGGGCCAGAGGAGCATACCAGTAAGCAGTGTTCCTCCATGGCCTGTGCTCCAGCTCCTTCCTCCAGGTTCCTGTCCTGAGTTCGGGCTCCATGACCCGGGAGATGTAAGATTAAAATAAACCCTTTCCTCCCCAAGTTGGTATTGGTCAGGGAATTTTATCACAGCAAAGGAGAAACAAACTAGAACAGAAATTGGTACCAAGAGTGTGGTATTGCTGTGACAGACCTGACACTGAAGGATTGTGGAAGCATTTGGAACTTTGGAGCTGGAAAAGCCATTGCGTGCTTAGAGTTTGTTGCTGCGGAGCTTGGAACAGTTATGTTGAAAGAGTCGTGAACAATGAAGGCCTGGCTTGTGAAGCTTCAAACGGAAGTGGAAACTATTGGTGCTGTTCATGTGAGATTTTGAATTGAGAATCTGTGGGTTTTGGTTGGCTGGGGCTGAAGAATCAGCTGTGATTCAGAAGAGACCAGAACCTGAAGTAAAACCTTTGCTTTACTGGGACAATTGATGCTGGTTAGTGGGGGCTGAAAAATCAGCTGTAAGGAACAGGAGACCAGCATCACCAATGTGAAATCTTCTGGGAAGTATTTCCTCAGGGTCTGCACACAGAAGCTGTGGTCGAGAGGGGACCTGAGCCTCCATCTCTAGATGAAAGCACGATTTTGAAATGTGTAAGAGTCTCCTGCATGGTTCTGGTGTTGAAAGCATGAAGGGGTCACAGAGAGCACTGAGGCTTGGCACTCTGAGAGGCCAGGCAAGGCCATAGGTGAAAGTGCAGCTTCAGTTGCAGTGAAGACCCCAGGATTGAAGGGGTCATGGAGAGAATCTGAGGCTTTGTACCCCAAGAGGCAAGAAGAGGCCATTGATGAAGGTGTAGCCTCAGTTTCAGTGGCGACCCCAGCTTTTTGGAGATGCCAGGACCATGGGACGACCACCAAGGACAGCAGTGGTGTGGACTGGAGCTGGTCTGGGTCTACGAGACAAGCTGTGTGCTGTGGATGGCAGAATCAGAGAGATGGAGCTGTCAGAACCCTTTGGAGCCCAGAAGATCGTGAGTAAATCCCTGAGGTCCAGCCTTGAGCTACTCGCTGGAATTAGTTTTTGCTTAGGTGTGCCCTATTCTTCCCTTTGAAATAAGACAGTACTTGTTTTGGGTTTTACAGGAGCCCCCAGTTAAGAGACTTTTAAAAGAGACTGTGGACTTTGGTATATGGATTTTTAAAAATATTTTATTATTTTTATTTTATGTGTATGAGTGTATTTCCTGCATGTATGTGAGTGTACTTGTGTCATGCAATGCTGTGGAAGTCAAAAGAGGGATTCGGATTTCCCTGGAACTGGAGTTAAGGACCATTTGTACCCACCATGTGGATGCTGGGAATCAAACTCAGGTCCTCTACAAGAGCAGTCAGTGCTCTTAACCACTGAGCCATCTCTCCAGCCCTGTGTTTGGATTTTTTTAAGGACTGTGGAGTGATTAAAGTTGTACTGTCTTATGTTGTGATAATAATGTTAACATCATATCTTGGGGATAAGTTTTGGAAAGGTTATGGTTTAATAGTGATGTGTTTGTGTGTCAAGTTGACCAAGAGGTCAATTGTACTGGATAGCTTTAGTGTCAACTTGACACACTGGGGTTGAGGGAGCCTCAATTGTGGAATTGCCTCCATACAACTGGCCTGTGGCCATGTCTGTGGGGCATCCTCTTGATTGCTGAGTCATGTGGGAGGGCCCAGCCCACTGTGGGTGGTGCCACCCCTGTGCCTGTGTTGCATGAGAAAGCAAGCTGAGCAGGGGCCAGGAGAGCAAGCCAGTAAGCGGTGTTCCTCCATGGCCTGTGCTTGAGCTCCTGCCTCCAGGTTCCCGGCCTGACTTCCTACCTTGGCTTCCTTAATGAACTGTGACCTGGGAGATGTAACCTGAATAAACCTTTTCTTCCCCAAGTTGGTATTGGTAAGAGTATTTTGTCACAGCAATAAAGAAACAAACTAGAACAATATATTTCCCTGAAAATGTCTTTCATTTGAAATTTATCCTGACAGTTCACAGACTTCCTTGAAGCAGTGAATGGATATCTGTCTTCACCTTTCTCCAGCCTGTTTGTCTCATTTTTTCACTTCCTTTCTAATCATTTCCACATTTTCCTAACTGTAAAAATGCCTACGTTAACAGAAGCAGCACTTTTCATTTGAAGCGTAATCAATAGAACATTAATTTGATGTGAATAATTTTCCTTCATGTTTTTTAAACACAGTCCTAAAGTGTCAGGGAAAGTGGATCCAGGCAGAGTCAGGAAACAGAATGGTGTGCCACTCTGTTGTGGTGCTGACACTATCTGCCACTTTCGAGTGGGTAGTGATTTAGAGAGAAGTACTATTGTGTCTAAGGAAAGCTTATCTTTGTGAGTGGCATCCTATATGCTAAAATTACATATTTCTCATAGTCCTGCCTTCACCCACAAAAGCATGAGTTTCAATGACTCTTAAAAACTGCTTTCAAAGGGGCTGGAGAGATGACTCAGTGGTTAAGAGAACTTGCTGCTCTTGCAGAGTACCAGAGTTTACATCCCAGCACCCATGTTGAACGGCCTCAAACACCTGTAACTCCATTTCCTGTGAATGAGATCCAACATCCTCTTCTGGACTACTTAGACACACATGCATACACACACACAGATACACAAACAAGCACACATAATTAGAAAGTAATAAATATAAAGTTTAAAAAATATATTTGCCAATAATGTCCACGCCCTTATCCTGAGCCAGGCAACCCTTCCAATCACTTTCTTCTGCCTAACGTTTCTATTTCTAGATTTAAATATTTTATGCATAAATGAAGATACTACAGATTATGTCCTATAAGTTAAATTCACTGCTGAGAGGCACAGGTGGCATCTGATCCCCTCCTCCCACTATCCTTTCAACAACCTGAGGCAAGAATTCTCCAAACCCCCATTTGAAGAATCTTAATGAGTTTATTAGACTTGCTAACTGAGCTTGGGGAGCGGGTTTACTTACCGAAGACTGGGCACCCCTAGTCACAGCTGTGCTCAAAAGTCCACACCCAAACATAAATCCCGCCGGTTCCCGACAGCCACACAAAATGGCAAGAGAGCGGCCTTGTGGTTTTCCCAGCTTCTGTACCCGTAGTCTCTCCGTTTCAAGCAGCTAAGGTCAACCGATTGGCTGGAAGAGGTAATGGGCTTGACTCCTTTGCAGAGGGTGGGAAGGAGGCAGGACCAAGGCTTGTCCTCACAGGGTCAGAGGAACATCCAGGTCACATGTCCATTTCAGTTCTTTGTATGCTTAAAATCTATGAAAAGACTTCTAAAGAGACATGACTAATAAAAATCTCCACTAAGACAGGTATTTGACAAAAAAGGCAATTAAGAACAATAATCTTAAGAAAACTTGGTTTGTTTTTCAGTTTTCCTACTTCTGTTATCAAAAGAGTGCCAGATGTTCTAAATCCATACTGTGGCACTTAGACTCCACTGCCCCTGAACAGTTCCTTCATAATAGGGGTTATGTAGCTTGCTAAAAAATTACCTCAAAAAGAAAATTTGTTCCCACAAGTAGTTTTGTTTAAATGAGGTCACCTTTCTTTAATTCTAAAAATAAAGTCTAAGAAAACTGTATTGGCCAGGCCAGCTCAAATGGCAGACAAGAAAGGAAGCCGTTAGCACAGTCTGAGAAAACTGCCAATGTTCGATACAGCTCTGTGTATGCACTTCCTGACCACTTAAATGCATCACAAAGAAAATCCTCAGGAAACCAGGTCAGAAAAACTTGCTAACATCTCTGATTAGCTGATCTCTTCTCTAGAGACCTAAGCTGAAGTTTACTTATTTTTATTCTTCCGCTAAAACCTTCATCAGCAACATGGTTTCCATATTGCTAATGTACCTGATTCTGCAGAGGGATAATCTGACCTTTCCTACCTCTATCACACAGTCTCATTTTGATGGCCAAATACGGAAAATAAAATTATTCACTATGCCCTTTAATGGTATGTCTTCTCAGTACAGAGCACAGGTCCATCCATTTCATGTAGACCACGTACACAGTTAATTAGCAAAACAAGACCAATATATGTGCATTCTAGGTATGCTTACACTTTTGTATGGTATTCTAAATTGGTCCATTGGGATAGACGATGAAGTACAATGGATAATCTATCCCCTTTAGGGATATTAATCTATAAAAACCTCTACGTGAATGAATAGAAAACCAGGTTCACAAATCTTTATGACAACGAAATCCTTAAGATACTGACCTGGGTGACTTGTCTTGTGCATGAGTAGAGGTACACACTATTTTTAGTATCTTGCTAACAACCTAACAGAAGACCTTATATTTTTCATTAAATATCATGCTTTCCTCTTAACAGAGTTCCAATAAAATAGAAACACATAAATAAATACATCTCCAAGGCCAGTATGAAGAAAGGCTCACGACATCATTACTACACTGACTTGTGGCAACGATCCTGCCTCATAAAGACACCTTACACAGCATTCACAAACAATTGTACTAGAGATTTTCCTGAAGAGGACATTGATTTCACATAGTAAAGATTTCTAAAACTTGGCTTATTTTTCAAAATGTTATTCCTTAGTTGGATTTGTGTTTGTGTGTGTGTGTGTGTGTGTGTGTGTGTGTGTGTGCAGAGTCACCCTGTGAAGCCAAGATTAAATGATTGTATGGTGTTTTCCTCTTTCTGAAAGAATGCGATTTTCACTTCATATCTAAGCAATGATCCTATGAAAAGAAATGCATGAAACTATTTCAGCTTGGGAGTATGAAGGTGTGGAAGTATAGGTCCATGAATTTGAATATTTGGTGGCAGAAACAGGAACTTCAGGAACTAGGCCTTAAGTAGATGTCCACACTGAATTTAAGAGACACTATCACTCATGAGGAAAATTTGAACAAACTAACATAACACTGTATGAAATAATTATAAAATCAGATTCATACTGTATCTTTTGTAGTATCCTCTTAAATCCTGGAACTAGTACTTCCTCTTTTCATAATATGCCATTATTTCATTTTTATTTTTTTGATAGGGTCTCCTTATGTAGCCCTGACTGACCTATAACTGGCTATATAGACCACGCTGGTCTCAGACTCACAGAGGTCTACATGCTTCTGTATCCTGAGTGCTGGGACTAAAGGAAAGTGCCATCATGCCTCGCATGGCTTCCCTTTTCTGTACACTATTTCTCCAGAAATGTGAGGAGGATTTCTCCCTCCTACCTTGGAATTTAGGAGAAATAATGCACTAACTATTATGCCATTTTAATCCTTGAATTAAAAACTCTTTTTTTAACTGAGCCACAATTGCAATTAAGCAGCCATGTCATAAATACTTAACTACTTCAATATAAATATTGAAGAGTTAGACAGATTTTTTAATTGAATTTTTTAACATTTCATATGGAACATCTACATCATATTTAGAAGCCCCCACTCCACATAAACACCACCTCCATGGTCCCTCACTGGATTTCATGCATTCTGTCAGGCATGTAAAAGCATATTCAGTGACGTATGTGCCTCCAGATGTCCCTCAGTGTGAGTTCTTCCATGAGAGTCGGGTCAGCCTACCTAGCATCACTCCCTTAAAGAAGACCAACTTTTCTTCACCCAGCAGTAAACTGCTGCCAATAGTTCCTCAGCTAAGATTGGGGTTTCCTACCAATTTTACCACTTCTCTGCTGGGTTTTAACTGTTGTTTTTATAAGAGTCTTTTACATGTTGTCATCATTCCTTTAAGTTCATATAAGCAAGTTGCCAGTCACCTGGAAAACAGTTCTTTCATGGTCATCCACCACCTCTGGCTCTAACAGTCTTTCCACCCCCTCTTCTGCAGTGGTCCCTGAGTCCTGGATAGGTAAGGTTTAATACAGGTGTCTTATCCTGGGACACACACTCTGAAGTCTCTTATTCTCTACATGACTTTTTGTCAGTTGTGACTTTCTGTGTTAATTACCATCTGTTATATGAGGAAGTTTTGCTGGTGAGAGTTGAGAGATGCATTAATATTTTCTCTGCCCCCTGTTCTGCTGTGTTCCATGAACCTTAGGTATAGAGATTCCACTGCAGATGTGTCACTTAGGGCTGGGCATCTCAAAGAAACTTATTCTCTGTGTTTGACCAGTTGTGGAAATCTGTAATAGTCTTTCTTCCTTTGTTGCAAAAAAGAAGCTTCTTTGATGAGTGGTGGTGGTATACCTGTCTGTAAATATAAGAATAAACATTTAACATACAGTGAGTAATTATACTTGTCTAAGGATGTAGCAAATATAGGTTTTTCTCTAGGCTCTATGTCGTCTCCAGACATGCATATTTGGCTATGTTTACAGTACCCCACAAGAGTTCCCTCCCATTGAGTGAGGCCTTAAATCCAATTAGTTTATTACCCTCATGATAATGGTGTTACTCCTGCACCAGTAGAGATAGTTTGATGCACTGGTCATTGTTGTGGTTATTAGGCTGTACAGCTGGGTTGGGACATTGATTGATTTTCTCCTTTGGTAGCTTTCACAGTATCCTCTGATACTATGAAATATAGTCTTCAGGGAGGAGGCATCCAGGTCAGTTCTAGCTCCTTTCCTCCAAGTTCTGTGTCTAAAGTATGTACTTTCTTTAGCAATAGAGAAGGGAGCATCAGACAAGGAGAGACAGAGGACAGGAAAATAATGCTTAGGGACATGAAAATCCATACAGAGTTAAATTAGTTCAAAAGCCTACTGAAAAATACACATACAATTTTTGTATATGACTGCATGTATATAACTGAGTCTATATAACAAGAAACAGAGCCTAATGGGAAAAACCTCCTTTTGAGTTGTTGGTCAGGGTAGTCCAAGAAGCTCCCAAAATAATGCAAGCTATTGCCACAGTCCTTGATTTCTTCTCAGGATTTGATACTGTTTACCTCTTTAACACAATTGCTCTTAAAAAGAGCCATGGTTTCAATCCTGTCTATATATTAAGAACTTATTACAATGACATTGACTCTTCCTAGAAAAATCCCAGAATTTCCAGGCATGGAACTCCGGCACCATTATTTTAAATTTGTTCCTTGGGGTACAGTAATGTTCACACGGGATTGATGATCACTGAAGTGGAGACATCACAAATACCTAGCTTATCAAGTTGATTACAAAGTGAACTCAAAGCATACTTGTCACATCTGTGTTTATGTCTACATCACACTAAGATACATGAAATTCATTTCACTAAGGTTTGTATTTATAAATCAAAATCAAAATTTAAGATGCCCTCCCAAATAAAGTCTTTTGTGACAAGCAGCCCTCTGCTGTCAGATAAGTGGACCCACAGGGAACAGACTGGTTTCCTATGAGTTTTACTTATTTTTCTATCTGTCACAATGTTCACAGTCTATATAAATCTACCTGAAAAATTAATGCATATTGTCCAAAATATCCTTATTTTTTCTTATATTTTAAATCACTTCTAGTAAATAAAAACCAAGCAAGCTCTTTCAGGAATTTTTGTTTGAGATAATGACTCTTCAATATGAAAAAAGAGAATCTTATACATTGAAATTCATACATTGGTATATATAGCACTGTTTTAGGGATGGAGTGTTGCTTTGGATTATAAATACAAGTGTGCATACCTTTTATGAATTTGAACACACTATTGAGACTTTGAAGTGTACCTAACCAATCAAAACTCTGGCCTGAGCTTATGTGGGACTTATACACGCTGTCATCATTCCTATCTGAGGAATCATTGGCAACTAATGGTGGTTTGGACTAGGGTATTCTGTCTCATTGAAGGGTAAGACTTTTAATGATTTATATAAAATGTATGTTTTATAAATACGAGTACAGAAAATTCATTGGAACATTAGAAAGAGGGGTATAGATATGGGAAAACATCTAATTATGATCAATATATACTTATGAAATTCACAAAATTCCAATTAACAAAAGAAAACAAACCTCTCCCTACCTTCATTTCTTTGACATGATCCACCAAACTGGGCCAGGGTCCACTATAGACAATACCTCTATTTTTATAATATCATTATGTCAATTAGTTCAGTTAAGAAAGGTTGGAATGTCTATAATGCAGAGAGCAGGAAGTAGAGTAAGGGGGTGTGGACTCAGTCATTGCAGAGTATGCATATGGGTGATGACTACATTCCACCTCACTAAGAGTTGCAATCAATAAATGCTCATCCAAAACAAAATGACATAATTAAAGCAATTAAAATAAAAGTGATGATGATGATGCTTTCACTGTGGAATAAATAACACAGATAGTGTTAAACCATTGCTTATTTTTAGATGCACAAAATATATTTCTATTTATCTTTAAGATGATCACTTTTCTCTTATGTTGACCTTCAAAACACCATTTCAGTTAGATGTGGAGCTGTAGACGCAGTGTACTTCCTTAGTACACTCTAGGTTTGGTGCTTAGCATGTCAAAGCAAAAATATTTCTGAGTCTCTATTTTTATGTATAAAGTAAATCTTCCCCTGTTTTTTAAGAATTTATTTAAATATTTATTTTATTTTAAATTATGCATATGTGTTTGGGTATATGGACCTGAGTGCAGGTGCCAGTGGAGGCCTGAGGCATCAGATCCCCTAAAGCTGAGTTAACCACCTGCCATGAGTGCTGAGAAACAAACCCAGGTCTTCTGCAAGAGCAGCAAGTGCTCTTAACTGCTGAGCCATTTCTAGCCCTCTTATATCAATTTTGACAAAAAGTAAAACAACTTTCTGTGTAAATATCAATGCAATAAAAATTTAAAGACAGATATAATAATGGAGGCAACTTACATTCTGAACTCTTCTCATTTTGTGTGCACATGAACACAATCAAAAAGAGTGAGATTAAAATATGCATCTGCCATTGCACACTCCTCTAGCACAATTAAAATTTAAGGAGGGAAAATGTGACAAGTTTCTGGTTTTATATGGAGCACTAAGTAGAATTTATACCCAGGAGCAGAGGGTGCTACACTCACTAAGCATCATCAAAATTTAAAACATAGGATTTTCAAAAGAATAAGACATTAAAATAAAATGGCTCTTCATAATTATACAAGAAAAAAAAACATAAAATGAGTTTTCCCATGGCAGAGAGATGGCTCTCTGAACCCTTTCAATCTCCAGTCTACTGTTAAACTAGACATCTTTTCATTTGACTCCTTAGTTATGAGATGTATTTGAACATTACAGGATGGCTAACCCAACCATTGGCTTAATTCATTTGAGCCTCCATCCTTTTATCCACAAAACTGAAAATACACACTCTATTTCAAAATGAAAATGAGTAACTTTCAGCACTTTCACAAAGAGTGGCATAGACATGAAAATGCTAAACAAAATTATATGGTGTCAACATACTGACAGGTCTTGTGGCTCCACATAAGGGTGTCTAGGTTTTGTGTATTTCTGTATGAATCAGAAAGTAAATTAAAAGGTAAAAACTTATTACACTGTATTTTAGTGCATTTTTGTACATTTCATATAATGTATCTTAATCATGTTAAACACCCTCCCGTACCTGCATCACCCCCATAAGCCTCTCCACTAGATTTCATGATTTCTGTCTTTCTTGCTTTCATGATTTTCTGTCTTTCATGATTTCTGTTAAGGCCTTTCAAGTCAAATTTGTGTGCCCAGATGTCCCTCAGTGTAAGTTCATCCACTAGAGACTAGCCCCACTCTCTTAAGGAAGACAACTACCCTTCACTCGGGAATGATTATTTGCCACTTGACAATAGCTCTTTATTTAGCTAATATTGGGGCTTCTTATTCATTTCCCCACTTCAATGCTGGGTTTTTGTCTGGTTTGACTTTGCGTGGTTTTTTAGCCCTGGGTGAATAAAGATTAATATAGGAGTCTAATACAGGTACAGGCACTCTGCGATCTCTTAGTCTCTGAATTTGTGCCAGGTGTGTCTTTCTGAGTTACACATCATTTGTTGCACGAGGAAGCTTTGCTAGTGAGAACTGAGAGATCCTTTATAATTCTCTCTTCCCTTGTTCTGCTATGTTCCCTGAACCTTAGGTGTAGAGGTTCTTTTGTACATGTGTCACTTAGGATTGGTCATCTCACAGACAGTTCGTTTTCTGTGTTTGACCAGTTGTAAAATTCTGTAAGTGCCTCTATCTGTTGCAAAAAGGACACCCTTTGATGAGTGGTAAGAAGTATACTTGTCTGTAAATATAAGATACATATTTATCATACAATAAGAAATTAGGTTTATCTAGAACTGGACAGACATGCATTTCTATACAATTGATGACCTCTCCAGTCATGTTCATTTGGCTATCTTTACAGTACCACACAAGGGTTCTCTCCCATTGAGCCTGTTTTAATCCAATTAAATAGTTTTGATTACCCCCAAGATAAAAATATGACTGTTGCACCAATATAGTTTGCTGTGCTGGTCATTGTCATTGGTATTAGGCTTTGCAGCGGGGTAGGACAATTGCTTGATTTTCTCCTTAGCAGCTTTCACAGTGTCCTCTGATATTATGAGAGCTAGTCTTCAGGGAGGGGGCATCGACGTCAGTTCAAGTTCCATAGCTCCAAGTCTCAAGTCCAAAATATGTCCTGTCCTCAGCAACAGGGACTTCCCTTCAAACTCTGGGAGGAAATCAAGCGAAGTGGCAACAGTTTGTTATTTGGGGAGTCTCTTAGAATACCTTGAATAACAACTCAAAGGGAGGTTTCTCTGGTCTGGTATTATGTTTATTTTTATATAGCCTTCAGCTATACAGGTGCACTCAGATACATATATTGTATGTGAATTTTTCAGAAGGCTTTGAATTAATGTATTTCCCTCTGGTTTTAAACATCACCTAAACATCTTTTATTTTATCATACCTCTCTCTCATCTAGTCTAACCTTCCCTCCTCCCTCACCCATTACGGTACCCCCATTTTCTCCATTTCTCACTTGATATACCTATCTCCTACCATCTCCCTCCATAGGGATAATTTTTCCCTTTTATCCCCATTGTTTCTTTCCATTTTTCTGGATCCAGAGGTTACATCAGGATATATATTCACATATAAGGATTTGGAGCTAAGATTTACAAGTAAGAGAGAATATATGTTGCTTACTTTTCTGAGTCTGTATTACTTCACTTAGTGTAATATTTTCTAGTTCCATCCATCCACCTGAAAATTTCATGATTTTGTTTTTCTTTATCACTGGATAAGACTCCGTTGTATAAATGTGTGATGATTTCATTATCCATTCATCACTTGAGGGACATTTAGGTTGTTTTCAATTCTTAGCTATTCTGAAAAGAGCAGCAATAAATATGGCTGCACAAGTATCTGTGCAGAAGAATGAGTCTTTGGAGATCCACATAGAACTGCTATAAATGGACCACATGGTCGGTTCATTTTTAGTTCTTTAAGAGTTGTTCACACTGATTTCCACTGTGATTGCACCAGTTTGCAATCCCACCAGTAGCAAACAAGGGCTAGTCTATTCTCACCTCCTTGCCAGTATTTTTGTATCATTTATTTTTTCTTTTGACCTTAGTCATTCTGATTGGAGTATGATGAAATCTTAAAAACATTTTGATTGGCATTTTCCTAATCACTAAGGATGTTGAGCCTGTTTTAAGGGGCTTCTTAGTCATTTATACTTCTTACAACTCTTGAAGCCCATTTTTTAAATGGGGTACTTGTTTTCTCTCTGCTTGCTTGCTTGTAAGTTTTCCTAGTTTTAACACTTCTAGCATGGAATATTTCCTAGCTTTTTTCTATACAGAAGCTTTTAAGTTTTTTTTTTTTTTTTCCTTTGAGTCATGTACCAAATTCTTTAAAAATATTTTAATTGAATTTTTATGTATTTCATTCAGAACATCCCAATCAATCTTAATCATGTTTATATCCTCTTCCCCAATGGCACCTCCCATAGCCCCCTCTGCCACTGGAATTCATATATTCTGTCATTTGTGTTAAGGCCTATTGTGTCGTTAGTGGCCCCAGATGTCCCTCAGTACAAGTGTACCAAATTCTTTAAAAATATTTTAATTGAATTTTTATGTATTTCATTCAGAACATCCCAATCAATCTTAATCATGTTTATATCCTCTTCCCCAATGGCACCTCCCATAGCCCCCTCTGCCACTGGAATTCATATATTCTGTCATTTGTGTTAAGGCCTATTGTGTCGTTAGTGGCCCCAGATGTCCCTCAGTACAAGTTCATCTACTGAGGTCTAGTCGGCCTCTCTAGAGTCTCTCAATTTAGGAAGACCAGCTTTTCCTCATCCAGCAGTAATCTTTTGCCAATACTTCTTCAGTTAAAATTAGGGTCTGCTGTCCATTTCCCCAGTTCTATGCTGGGCTTTTGTTTGCTTGAGTTTGCATGGGTCCTGTGCATGCAGACACCACTGTTGTGGGTTCACATGAGCAGGATCCCAGGAGCTTGTAGAACTCTGTTTCCATATGGACCTCCACCTCCTGCCTGGCTCTTACAAACTTTCCACCCCTCCTCCATGATGCTCCCTGAGCCCTGGGTAGATTCATACAGGAGTCCTGTCCAGGGACCAGCACTCTGCAAACTCTTAGTTGCTACAAGTTCACCATTTGTGACCTTTTGTGCTCCTGACCCTCTGTTACATTAGATATTCATTATAAGAATATTCATTAGTGTCCTCTTTACCCCTTGTTCTATATTCCGTGAGCCTTAGGCATAGAGGTTGCATTGTAGGTGTGCCACTTAGACTTGGGCAATTCACAGACAATGTCTGTGTGTGACCAGTTGTGGAACTCTGTAACAGTCTCTGTCTAATGCTTCTTTAATGAGTGGTGGCTGGGATATTTTTCTGTAAGCATTGCACAGGGTAAGAAATTACATTAATCTAGGGATGTGACAGTCTTGGGGTTTTCTCTAAGATTTTTAATCATTCCAGCTATGTGGATTTGCTTATGTTTACAGTACCACACGAGTTTTTTCCCATTGAGTGGCTTTTAGTTCAATTAGGTAGCTGTTGATTGCCCCCAAGATCAAAATGCCACTACTGCACCAATGGCATATGTTGTGGTAATTGGTGTGGTTATTTGGACTTGAAGGTGGTGTTGGACCATTGATTGATGTTCTCCCTTAGCATCTTGCATAGTACCTTCCAAAAATAAGATAGCTAACTATCATGGGAAATGGCTTCCAGGTCAGTTCCAACTCCATTGCTCCAAATCCTGTGTCCAAAGTATTCCTTCTTCAGCAGTAGGGTCTTACCTTCAAGTTCTGGGAGGCAATCAAGGACTGTGGCAATAGCCTGTGTAATCTGTGTAATTTTTGGAGTCACTTGGACCACACTGATCACCACTCACAGGAAGGTTTCTCATATCTGGCACCATTTCTCATTATGAAGCCTTTAACAATATATATGAACTCATTTAGGGATATTGTATGTATAATTTTTCATTAAGTTGTTAGACTAATGTGATTTCCTCTGTTTTCTTTACACTAGCTAGGTGTTATTTATCTCTCCTCTCTCCTTTTCTAACACTTCCACCATGACTTCCCCATTTAAAGTGTCCCCATTTTCCCCATTTCTCCCTTGAAAATACCAGTCTCTTGTGGTCCCAACTCTCTAGAACTCCTTTCCCTTTATCCCCAAAGTTACTTCTATAATCCTCCTGCCTCCCATTTAAATACTCCCATTTTATCCATTTCTCCTTTAGTAACACCTGTTTCCTACTGTTCTTCTCTCTCAGGTTCCTTCTTTCCCTTTCCTCCCTGATCCCTTTCCATTATCCTGATTCCTGCAATTACATCAGAATACATACTCACATTGAAGTATTTGGTACTAGGATTTTCATATGAAGGAGAACATATATCACTTCTTGTTTTGAGTCTATGTTACTTCACTTATTATAACAGTTTCTAGTTCTATTTATTTACCTGAAAATTTTATGATTTCATCTCTCTTTACCTTTGAGTAGAACTTTATCCTGTAAATGTACTACATTCTGATTATCCACTCATCAGTTGAGGGACACTTGGTTGCTTCCATCTCTTAGCTATTGTGAAAAGAGAAGCAACAAACATGGATGTACAAGTATCTCTGCAATAGGATGAGCCCTTTGGGTATATGCCAACCAGTGGTATATGCCAACCAGGTCAAATGGTAGGCTAATTTTCCAATTTTTAAACAGTTCTCCCCGCTTCTTTCTATAGGATTTTCAGTCTCACCAGCAGTGAATGAGTGTTCCCCTTTCCCCACATCCTCTCTGACATTTGGTATCATTTGTTCTTTTTATCTTAACCAGTCTGACTTGGGTAAGACGAAATCTTAAAGTAGTTTTTAATTTGCATTTACATAATTACTAATGATGTTGAACACATTTTAAGATGGTTCTTAGCCATCTTTATTTCTTCTTTTGAGAACTCTGTTTAGAATCTTAACCCATCATTTAGCTGGATCACTTGCTTCTTTTTTTTAAACTTCTTTATATGTCCTAGATATTAAACCTCTGTCAGATGGGTCCCTAGTGGAGATTTTCTCCCACTCTTTGGGTTTTCTCTTCCCTTCCTTTGTGTCTTTTGCTTTATAGAAGCTTGTAAATTCTTAACCTTAATTCCTGAGCAATTGATATCCAATTTAGAAAGTCCTTTCCTATAGCTATATGTTGTAGGTTACTGCCAATGTTTTCTTCTAACAGTTTCAGAGTTTGGGGTTTCATATTGAGGTGAGAGTTCTCCCTCTGTTTCTATCTTTTTGGATAAATTAAGTAGAATTGGATATAGATCTTCGTTAAATGCCTGGTAGAATTCTGCTGTGAAGCCATCTGGGCCTGGGCTTTTTCTAGTCCAGATGTTTTGTCTTACTGTTTCAGTTTCCATATGGGTTTGTTTAAGCTGTTGATCTCTACTCGGTTTAGCATTGGTGATTCCATGATTTTCGATATACATCCATTTCTTTTTGGTTTTCAAATTTAAGAGTGTATATGTTTGTAAAGTATTCCCTTATAATATTCTGAATCTTTTTCTTGTCTGCCATGATGTTTCCCCTTTCATCTCTGATTTTATTGATTTGGAGTTGTTCTTTCTTTCATTGGGTAACTGGGCTAAGGGTCTGTCTATCTTATTTATCTTTTCAAAGAACCAGCTCTTGGATTCATTGATTCTTTGTATTGTTTTGTTTCTATTTCATTAATTTCTGCTCTAATTGTTTTTGTTTCTTCTTGTCTGAAGTTTGGGTTTCATTTTTTGTTGCCTTTCAAGAGTCTTGAGTTGCAGTGATAAGTCATTTATTTGTGTTCTTTCTGATTTTTAAATGTAAGCTCTAGAGCTATAAACTTCCCTCTAAGGACTGCTTTCAACATGTCCCAGAGACTTTGTTCTGTTGCGTTGTCATTGTCATTTAAACTCAGGCATACTTTTCTAATTTCTCCTTTGACCCACTCATCGTTCAGGAGTGTGTTGATTAATCTCCATGTATTTTCGTAGTTACTAGGGCATCTCCAGGTGTTAGTTTTAAGCTTTATTTATCTGATAGAATGCATGGAATTATTTCTTTTTTTCTGTGTTTTTTGAGGTTTGTTCCATGCCCCAGTATGTGTTCAGTTTTGGAGAAAGTTCCATGGGGTACAGAATAGAAAGTATATTCTTTGGTGCTTGGGTGGAATATTTGGTAGATGTCTGTTAGGTCCATTGGTTGTATGGTATTGTTTAATTCAGATGTCTGTTTATTCTTTGTCTGGTGACCTGTCTAATGGAGACAGTGGGGTATTGAAGTTCCCTACTATAAGTGAGTTAGGTTTAATCTGGGTCTTAAAGTCCTATAGTACTGTTTTTATGAAGTTGGATAAACCAGAGTTTGGCACATATATGTTCATGATCATAATATCTTCTGGGTTAGTCATTCCATTGATCAGAATGGCCCTCTTTATCTATTCTGATTAGTTTCAGTTTTAAGTGTATTTTTTCAGATATTAGAATTGCAACTCCTGTTTGTCTCTTAGTGCCATTTGCTTGGAATATTTTTTTCCATCATTTCACCTTAAGGTAGTGCCTGTCCTTGAAGGTGAGATGGGTTTCTTGCAGACAACAAAAGTGGATTTTGTTTCTTAATCCATCCAACTGGCCTTTGCTTTGGTGTTCCAATTCTTCAACTTTGTTGTCCAGTCATGACATTCTCTTTTCCGTTGCATTTATTCTGCTTGTGAGGCTTCCTCCTGTCATGTCTAACTGGCTTATTGAATTTTTCAAGTCGATCTTCATTTTAATTTGAGTTTCCTTCAATATTTCTTTTCAAATCCTGTATTATTTCTATCATTTCATTCAGTCATATAGTTGTAGTTTCTTGAGTGTCAGTCTAGAGTTTATTCATTTCCTCTTTGAGTTCTTTGAGCTGTTTGCTTGTGTTTTCTTTAAAGTCATTGAATTATCTGATTATGTTTATGATTGTTCTTCTAAATTCTGCATCCTGGGGATCCTTTGGGTAGTTCTTATTGTAGTATACTTTTGTAGTACTGGTGGGTTTCGATGGACACATAATAACTTGATCTTTCATATTATTCCTGGTTTTGCATTGTGGTGTAGACATATGAATTTCTTGTGTTAATTATGTTTCTGGTATAAAATTCTAGTCTGCCTTCGTTTAGCTGAAGTTTGGTTCTGTTTACGTTGTTGATGGGACTTGTTTGCCTTATGATGCATATGAATAGCTAGTTGGTCTGTGCTTCAGGTTCTCACTTTTGACTTTTGATTGGTGGGACTGTCATGAGCTCTCCAGCAGTGCAAAGAGGCCTAGGCCCAATGTGAGATCAGTGAGATGTGGTGGCCAGGTTCCGGCAAGCTAGTCAGGAGAGTCAGAAGGTCTCAAGTGGGAGGATCAGGAGGAGGCCTAGGGCCAAGCTGGGGGTAAGGACAGCATAGGGAGAGTTTAACTATTTAAGCAGAATAGATGTGAGCCCTGGAACAGGAGACTGGATCTGAGTACAGAGGATCAAGATGTAGTGGGCAGGGTCTAGCTTAGGAGCCTAGACTGGAAGTCTCAGGTAGGTCAAGCAGGATGTGGCCTAGCTCAAGGCAGAAATAAAGAGAACATGGGCCAAACATGGACACTCTTAAAACAAGCAGAAAAGTATATTTTCAAAGCATTACGTAACTATGTTAAACCACATGCAAAAAAACAAGAAAATATGCATATTTTTCATTTTTTGGATGTCAGATATATTCATTTTTAAACAAATTGTCACTTAATGTATGGTGTTGGGAGCAGGCGCAGCCGAGTCAGCCAAAGATGGCGCCCTGGCTGGCTGCCAAGCCTCGTGACCCTCGCTTGTTTACTCCAACTCCAGCGCTGTCTGCCTGATCAGTGACATTCCAGAGCATGATCTTACCACGTGGCCAAATGAGCTGCCCTTCCGTGTGCCTGCTACAAGTGTGTGTGCTTTTTGATTGGTCCTTGCCAAAGGGAGGGCTTTTGGGAATAGTATATATATAACTGAAGTGCGCAGTAAAGAAGAATCTTGAACCTCACCTTGGTGTTTGTGTCGTCTCTCCTTGACTCTGCCCGACGGAGTCTTGGTTTGCGGCAAGTGGTGGCCCGTACAGGGAACTCTCTTCTTCAAGATGCAAGAAAATTTCAAGGGTAAGGTCCGCAGGTAAGCGGTGAAGGGGTAGCTCTAGTTAGGCTCCCGGAAACAGGGACGAAGATAAGTTCCCAGAAACAGGGACAAAGATAGGTTCCCGCAGGCAGGGACGAAGCCAGGCTTAGAGCGACCTGTATAAAGAACGCTCTTACACCATGGGCTCCAGCTGCTCGAAAACGAAAGCGCATATTGCGCTGGTGCAGCTGCTGAAGAAAAGTGGTATGAAACTAAAGGCTGAAACAGTGGAAAATTTCCTGGATAGGATAGCTAGAGAGGCTCCATGGTTTCTTGAGGACGGATTTATAAATCCGCCTACGTGGGAAAGATTAGGGAAGGACTTGCTGGAAGCAGACTCCGATGGCTGCCTCCCTAGGGGGACCTTGGCTGTCTGGACGCTAGTAAGAACATGCCTTACTGACAAGTCAGGGAAATACCAAGATGATATCGCTCAAGGGGTGCAAGCCCTGGAAGAGGTGAAGGAGGAACTTTCTCAGCAAGGACCATTAAGCCTCGGCCCAGAGCTGGAAGAGGGGGAGGAGCTGTATGGGGAGGAGGACCTGGAATGCTTACTGTCTGAGATGCTGATAAGCAATAAACAGACTCCAAGAGAGGAGAGGAAAAACACACTGCCATTCTTAGTGCCACAAGAGGAACCCCTGGGCCAACGGTACCACCATTATATCAAACCCTGGATAGGCCAAGCCAATGGGGAGGGAGAAGGAGCCTGCATGCTGCTGTGTGGGGTAAAGTAAACTCGCAATCTGGTGCTTTCCCCGTGTTTGTAGATCAAAACAATCAAAGAATACATGAGAACCTAGATTGGAAGATTATTCAGAGACTAAAAGAATCTGTAGCTACTTATGGGCTGCAAGCAGCGTATATGCTGACACAGGTAGAGCACTTGCAAAGGAATGGTATGACTCCGTTTGACTGGCAGAACCTTTGCAGAGTGGTCCTTTCAGGAGGGAAATATTTGAATTGGAAGGCCGCGTACTTAGAGTACTGTGTGGAACTTGCAGCGGTCAATGCCAACAATGGCCAACCTGCCTGGAATGTAGACATGCTCATGGGGCAAGGTAATTTTGTTAACAATCAGACTGGGTATCCTGTGCAAGTGTATAATCAGATTAATGAAGCAGCAGTGAAAGCTTGGAAAATGTTGTCTGGCTCAGGGGACTTAAGTAGTAACTTATCCAAGGTAATACAAGGGCCCACTGAGCCGTTCGCAGATTTCCTTGCTCGGAGGCCATATTTTTCCTATCATGGCTGTATTATTTTGTATAACCAAACAGCTGGAAAGTTTCAGCTACAGCTGTGGAATAGCACGAAAGGCAATGTTACCTTATTATCAGGAAGAATCCCTTTGGCTCATACTAAGTATGATGGGAAAGATAATGCTTCAGCACCTGGCCAACCTCAGTGGGCCCCTCGATGCAAGGGAGAAAGGCAATGGCCCATATCCTGGATTGGATGCCAAGGGACCAGAACTCAGTGGGTACAAAAGGATAAGTTATTCACATTCTCTCCTTTTATCTCCACACTGAGAAATGAAACTTTCATGGGATATAATTATACTTTCCAAAACCCCAGGCAAGAAGGTGCCCAAGATCCTTTTAATGTTTGGCTGTTATGTGGAATCAATGGTAGTTGTACTGACTTGAGCCCGATGTCTATGGTCACAGGGGGTGTAGTAGCAAATTGTAGCTTCATTAGTAATTCAAGTACCACATTTGAATCCTCCATTGAGGTAAACTGTACTGGCAAAACAATAACAAAGTTTGCACCTACTCCCGTGTGTGTA
>NW_008330115.1:488873-523604 GCF_000622305.1 Nannospalax galili
AGGGATTTGGAGTAGAGAGTTCGACAGGATGCTTGTGGACCTACGGAAAGCCATCGTTGCAGTCAACAACACCTGTGTGCATATTGCCATGGCCCAAGAATGGCTTGATGCCTTGAAAGGGACTTTCTCCTTCCTGAAAGACTGGGGGGAAATGGCATTTTGGGGATTCCTGCTGATTGCTGCCTGTGTGTGCATGATTTGGTGGATGAGTAAACAGTGGCGGCAGACGGCTCACCAGCAATAGATGCTCGTTCAGGCTATGGCTGCTTTGGAGAAAGGCGAATCACCCCAAATCTGGTTGTCTATGATGGATCGGTAGTCAAAGACGGGTAAGATCTCCTCACGGGCATACCAACCTAAGACAGACGGATAGCCAAAAGCTGCTATTTCGTTGATGACGGGTAAGGATGCCCTGTGGCAGGGGACAACCTAAGACAGGCATGGTCCCACAACCCTATTAATAAAACGAAAAGGGGGAGATATTGGGAGCGGGAGTGGCCGAATCAGCCAAAGATGGCGCCCTGGCTGGCTGCCAAGCCTCATGACCCTCACTTGTTTACTCCAACTCGCGCAAGCGCTCTAAGTCCGAGCACGCGCTGCCTGCCTGATCAGTGACATTCCCGAGCATGATCCTACTATGTGGCCAAATGAGCTGCTCTTCCGCATGCCTGCTGCAAGCATGTGTGCTTTTTGATTGGTCCTTGCCAAAGGGAGGGCTTTTGGGAATAGTATATATATAACTGAAGTGCACAGTAAAGAAGAAGAAGCTTGAACCTCACCTTGGTGTCTGTGTCGTCTCTCCTTGACTCTGCCAGATGGAGTCTTGGTTCACAGCAGTATGGTACCATATTAGTGTGGTGATGTTATGCTGCATTAATTACGGTCATGCCTAAATGAAAGCTGCCTGATTCTTATCACCTGTTTCAACAAATAGACCTGTTCTGAGTGCTTGTTCCTTCAACTTTCTCTCAGAAACATGCTGATCAACAAAGGCCTTTCTCTATTTTTATTGAAACCATACATCCAGCATGAAATAGGGAAGGAAAAAAATAACGCTATCATATCAAAAAACATTTTTCCTTTCTGAACTTTGCTAACTTAAAACCACACACAGAAGTGCAAAGAGATGTTATCAGTCTAATTGCACCTGTTGTTTGCAGCACAAATGGCATAATTTTCAAGGCTTTCAAAGAATACTGGCTGCCTGTAGTGATTTTGATCTTTTTCACAACATACATACATGCATTCATATATTATACTAGGTCACAGGCAATGAAGGGTCATGAGGAATTAAAGCAAAATGTTTGGGTAACAAGAAAAGCTCAAGGCCTAGTAAGTTTGTTTGCATTGTAAACAAGCTGAGATACTGTCCCAGAAGTCATTCAGTCATATTAGCAATTATAATAGTGAAGGAGTTATTATTGAGGCTCTTCAAGTAACAACGTAGCCTTTGCACTTCACAGAGGCCATGGAGAAGAATGAGAATAAAAGAATCAAGATTTGGAAATTATGTGACCAAGTTATAATAACTAGACATTAGACAGACTTATAAATGTTTGGTTTATTTTTTAGAGTATTTTAATGATACAACAACTCAATACAAAAAATTTAGTGGAGTTTCTAATGAACAGTAATGTACCTACCATTTTCCAATAATAAGTCAATATTGTTTTTACTATTTGCCATAGTTTATTTTTAAAGAATCAGTACTCTACAACACAGGTATATCTCCTCTGAATTGTTTCTAAATTACGTTTACTTCAATATTACCCAGAAGTGATTATTATTTCTGTCACAGACCAGTTCTATTACCAATTATCAATTGTTTTTATTTTAGAACTTATGTAAGTAAAGTGAATTTATATATGCAAATTCTAAAATTATATATGCAATTTTAGAATTTGTACCTTTTCAAGTTTATATTAATCTTTATCCACTTGATACATGATGTTCTAATTCACTTCTGCTTTCTGTGGGTTTGTTGGTAAGGTGGAGATCATTATCTTTTTGAATATTTAAGCTGCTTCCTAAATTAAATTACCTCAAATGATGGTGACATAATTACCCCTACACACTTCTCTTCCTTCACATGAGTTGGAAGCTCTATGCTAGCCACTTTTCTAAGGCTTCATAGACCCAATGTTACCCTGCTCTAATTTCTCTTGTAGTCCTGAGTTAAAGATTCCCAGCTCCTTTACCAATTGGCTCCTTAACCTTTTGCCAAAACAGAACAACTAGCAAAAGAAGTGGAAGGAAAAGAGATGAGAGTGAATGTGTTGCTTGCTTTGAGGTAGGATCCATGCTCCCCCAACAGCTATGGAAGCAAGGCCTCTAGTTTCTAAGTGCTTTCTTATACCCTGATCTAAGTAGAAGCAGCAGCTCTGTTGGGGACTTCTGCTGTTAATAGTATTGCCATTCCAAAAGCTCTAACCTAGATTCACAGAGAGAACTTCTTGTGTTGGAGAGGAGACATTCTGAATGCATTCAGATACATACACACACCACATAATACCCCACTTATACCCAACTCATTTTCCTTAGTAATTTCTATAGCTCTCAACATTTTATTTCCTAATTATTTAAAAACTAAACAAGTTATTTTATCAAAGGAATATTCAAGATCAAAAATCATAGGCTTTAATTAAAAACTACCTTAAAATTCAATGCATCAGTTTATGGAAATTTGCTTTCCTATTCATTATCTGATGTCTAATGAAATGTGACAATGAATATTTTACTTATTTATGTTTCTAATATTTCATATCCCTTGAAATTTTATCAGACAATTCAGAATATGAGAGGCACACATTAATTAAAATAGTATAGTTTCTGCATACTAATATTTTTACAGAGTTTCACATTTTGAAATACTTGTTACTGTTTTATAATGGAAAGAATTAGAGTAAGATTATGATTAAAAATGATTGCTGGACCAAGATTTCCATTGAGTTTTCTCAAATGTGAAAATGATAATAAACTATAAAATTCAAAGATGAGAAACATTAACTATAAAATGGGACATAAAATAACATTTATAATATTTTTTTGGTCTTTTTGAGACAGGGTCTCCCTGTAGCCCCAGCTGTCTGGAGCTCACTATGTAGATCAGGCTGGTCTTGAACTCACAGAGAACCCCCCTGCCTCTGCCTCCCAAGTGCTGAGATTAAAGGTGTGTGCCACCACACCCAGCCTATAATATTTTTATTTTTACATCAATGCTGAAGTTTTGGATGACTTTGGTGAATTTTCATCTGTAGATTAGAATCTTCATCAGGTGTATCCCCAGATACCTGTCAGTATTCAATGAATGTGTTTTAGTTTTTGTTGCATAAAAACTCAACAGAGTTTCAGTGAAATTTTCCTAATGTGTGTAAGCCTCTATAAGAAAGTGTCACAAACTACTGTTAGCATATTAAAGGCAGAAATTTGTTTTGCAAAACTGTAGAGTTTGTGAAAGCCAGTAATGGCTCTATCAGCAAATCTACTGTGTGCCAAACCTTGTTTCCCTATCTGCATTTTACATATACTGACTTCTTTCTGTACCCTCTATGGAGGAAAAGGCCAATAAACTTTCTCCATCCCCTGTAAAAGCCATTGATATCATTCCTGAGGTCAGTACTGTCATTGTGATGACTTAAGCTCTTCCCAAAGCATCTACCGAATATCCCACCTAATATAATCACCTTCACCAATAAGATCTTCATGTTTAGGTTGTGAGCCTGAGTCTTTAATGACTAAGCAATCCCTCCAGTCCAACCAATAAGATCTTTATACTCAAGTTTAGGGCACATGCCATGCAGCCCATCACAAAGATGGGGGAAAAAATAATAGTGGTAATCTTCTGGGAAATTCAAAGATCTGTGAAATCTTGGAAATATGAGAGGAAAATAATAGTGTGTGGATTCATAGGGAGCCCAGCAGACTTCTGTTTCTCCTGGGGAGGGTTCTTGTTTTGCACAGTAGACCATTAAGTATCTCACATAAACAAATGTTCATAGTTTTATAATTTAATTATTATATTATCTAAAACTCTTTCTCAGCTTCTCCCAAATCTCCTAAAAGTACATTAGAAAATTTGGGAATTTTGAAACTTTTGTATGGCACTGCTTGTTCAAAGAGTTTGACTGCTGCATGTAGGGTTTTATTTATAATGGACCCTGTGTGTGTTTCTTGGTGGTGGGGCCAAGACTAGAAAGCAGCATATAAGTTTACTGTATGTTGTAAAAATACATGTGGCTTCCTTTCCCACTGATATGTAATAATAAGAATAAGTAAACAATACTCCCTCACTATGTTTATTTATAAAGATTTCTGTAATTTAGGAATATCTAATTATAGCATCAAAGTAAAGATTAGGGAGGGTCTCAATGCAAAGAATGAAAATGAATGTTTGCAAACCATGTTCTTTATTAACAGAATTTCTTAAGCAATTATTCCTCAGTAAATAGAAGGAGGATCAGTGTAAGGAAAGACACAGGGAAGAAACTATTATGATTTAAGAAGGTTCTAGGGCTCCTGCTCTGGGGCTCACATCTACTTTGCCCACCTAGTTAGACCATTCCAATGTGGTCCTCATCCCCCACAAGTGGGACCTCATTAAATTAAAAAGTTTCTGCACAGCCAAGAAACAATCAATAGAATGAAGAAAAAGTCCACAAACTGAGTGAAAATCTTCACCAGCTGCACAACTGACAGAAAATTAATATCCAGAATACACAAAGAACTCCAAAACCCCCAAAACCAAGAAAAAAATGGCCCAATTAAAAAGTGGCCTATGGATATGAACAAAGAGCTGTAAAAAGAAGAAATATAAATGGCCAGGAAACCCCTTAAGAAGTGTTCAGCATCCTTAGTAATTATGGAAATGCAAATCAAAACTACTTCATGTTTCCATCTTATCTCAGTCAGGCTGACTAAGACCAAGGAAACAAATGATAGCAAATGCTGGCAAAGATGTGGGGAAATGGGAACGTTGATCCACTGCTGGTGAAGTTGCAGAGTGGTGCAACCACGATGGTGATCAGTGTGGTCAATGCTTAAAAAATCTAAAAATAATGGTTGCATCGAGTATGGAATCCCACCAGTAGTGAATGAGCATTCCTCTTTCTCCACATCCTCTCCAGAATTTGGAGTCTTTCATTCTCTTGATCTTAGCCAATTTGACTGGGGTAAGATAGAATCTTAAAGTGATTTTTAATCTGCATTTTTCTAATTACTAAGGATGTTGAGCACTTTTTAATGAGCTTCTTAGCCATTTTTATTTCTTCATTTTAGGCCTCTATTCATGTCTATAGCCCATCTTTTTATTGGGTAGTTTATTTTCTTGTTTCTTAATTTTTTGAGTTCTTTGTATAACCACTATGGAAAGCAGTATGGAGAATTCTCCAAAAACTTAAAATGAACCAGCCATATGATATGGTTATACCATTCCTTGGCATATACCCAGAGGACTAATCCCACTGTAGAGACACCTGTATATCCATGTTTGTTGCTGCTGTCTTCATTAGAGCTAAGAAATGGAAACAACTTAAATGTCCCTCAACTGATGAATGGATAATGAAAATGTGGCACATTTACACACTAGAGTTCTACTTAGCGGTAAGAAAGGATGAAATTTGAAGGTAAATGGATGGAAAAGAAAGTGTTAAACTATGAAAAGTAACACAAACACAGAAAAGCAAGTGATATATGCTCTACCTTATTTGCAGATTGCAGCATTGATCGCTTATATGTGAGTATATATTCTGATGTAACACCAGGAGCCAGGAAAATGGAACAGATACATGGAGGTAAAGGAAAAGAACAAACCCAAAAAGAGGTAGATAGTAGGGAACAGATGTTACTAGGGGGCAGGTGGGGAGAGTGGAAGTGTTCAGCAGGTAGGAGAGGAAGGAGGGACATGCAAGGGGCCAAGGTGTAGGGGGAATGGTGGGAGGCAGGTGTTTTGGGGAGAAGTGTGGGGATAATGGGGGCACTGGACTGGGGAGGGAGGAGGGAGAATAGATGAGAAAAATAAGTGTAGAGATGAATGGATCTTGAGGGGCTAGGAAATCCAGAGGGATGTGCAATGGCCCTAAACTCCCCTGAGAAATGCCCATACAATGTCTAAACATTAGTGCATATGTGTACCTGAAAACTGCTTGGCAAGGAGCACAATGCCAGACAGAAGAGACCTTCATTTGAGTGATTGGTGAAGATGGTCCAGGGGACTCCCAAAAATAACACAGGCTATTGCCAAACCTCTTGGTTATCTCCCAGAACTAATAGATAAGACCCTACTGCTGAAGTCAGGACATACTTCAGACATAGGACTTGGAGCAACGGAGCAGGAACTGACCTGGAAGCCTTCTACTCAAAGTTTAGCTATCATAGTGCTAGATGATAATATGCAAACTATAAAGGGAGAAAAAATAATCAATGGACCAACCCAGTCCTACACCCTAATAAAGACCTGCACAGCAAACTACTATATTGGTGCAGTAGTGTCACTGTTATCTGGAGGTCAATCAACAGCTATCTAACTGAACTTAAAACCCTCTCAATGGGAGTGAACTCATGAGAGCACTGTAAATTCAGCCAAATACCCATGGCTGGAGAAGTCATAGATCCTAGAGAAAACCCTATCTCTATCATATCTCTAGACAAATGAAATTTCTTGCCATGTACTAAATATTGATTCTTATATTTACAGACAAGCATACCATACACCACTCATCAAAGAAGCATCTTTTTGCAACAGATGGAGGCTACTGCAGAGTTCCACAAATGGTCAGACACAGAGAATATTTGTCTGAGTGATTCCAAGTACTAGGAGGCACACCTACAGTTGAACCTCTGCACCTAAGGCTCATGGAACATAGCAGAACAGAGGGCAGAGAGAAGACTAGTGCATCCCTCAACTCTCACCAGTAAAGCTTCCTTATACAACAGAGTGTGATGCACACAGAAGGCCACAATTGGCCAAGTTTTAAAGAATAAGATACTGAAGAGTGTGTATCCTTGGATGGGTCTCCTGTATTAAAACTCACCAACCCACAGCTCAAGGATCATTGAGGAAAAAGGGCTGAAAAGATTGGAAGAGTCAGGGCTGGTTCATGAACACAGGGAAGCAGAGGCTTCCAGGCCACTGGACACTTACACATGTGAATTTGTGGCAATGGTGGCATCAAGCCCAGGACCCATGCCAACTCAATCAGACAAAGGCCCAGGGGAGAGAAAAGAAATGGGTGAAAAGGCTGGCCCTACACTGAACACTACTGGAGACTGATTGCTACTGGGTGAGGGAGAGTATGACTTACATATGATCTCTAGATGGACTGACTAGACTCCCGTGGATAAATTTACACTGAAGAACATCTCGGTACAAATGTTTGACTTGATGGGACTTAACGTGTATTGGTGGAATACATAAGGTCCAGTGGGAGCAATGGGGCGCATGGATGGGGGAGGGAGTCGAAATTTGGTTAAGAATTGTTGTATAAAATTACAAAACCTTAATAAAAACACTAAAAATAAATTACCACATGATCTGTTTATAGCAGTCCTAAGCATATACCCAGTGAACACACCCTACTGCACAGACACTTTGTGCAGTCATGTTTGTTGTTGCTCTTTTCACAATAACTAAGAAATGGAAACAACCTAAATGTCCTCAACAGGTGAATAGATAATGAAAATGTGGCACATTTATACAATAGTGTTCTACACAGTGGTAAGGAAAAATGAAATAATGAAACTTGCAGATCAATGGATGGTACTCGACACTGTGATACTATGTGCAGTAACACAGACTCAGAATAATAAGCAATATATATTCTCTCTGATTTGTAGATCTTAGATTCAGATACTTATATGTGAGTGTATATTCTGATATTACCAGAGTACTAGATAAATGGAAAATAACCATAGGGGTAGAGGGGACACTAGAGAGAGGGATAGTGGGTAACAGATGTTACCAATGGGGAAATGGGAAAATGGGAGTACTTTATTGGCGAAGGTAGGCAGGGGTTACCCAATAGAAGAGAGAGGAGAGATAAATAATGCTTAGGTGGTGTGAAAAATCAGAGGAAAATGTATTCTCCCAAAGCCTACTGAAAATCTGTACAATATGTAGATGCTAGATAGATGCTAGATAGATAGATAGATAGATAGATAGATAGATAGATAGATAGATGATAGATAGATAGATGTGTGTATGTGTGTGTATGTATATAACATGTGTATATCACTGTAGGATATATAGCAAGAAATTGTGCTAGACAGGAGAAACTACCATTTGAGTTGTTTATCAGTGTATTTCAATAGACTCACAAAATAACACAAAATGCACACTATTGCCACAGTTCTCGATTGCCTCCCAGAGCTTGAAGGTAAGACCCTATTGATGAAAACAGGACGTAGGACATACTTAGGACACAGGACTTGGAGCAGTGGAGCTTGAACTGACATGAAAGCCTCCTCACTGAAGACATACTCTCATAGCATCAGAGGATATTATGCAAGATGCTGAGGGAGAAAAGCAATCAATGGTCCTAAACAGATATAAAGTCTATAACCATAATGATGACCAGCACAGCAAACTTTTTCTGTTGGTTCAGTAGTGGCACTTTTGCCTTAGGGGTAATCAGCAGCTATCTAATTGGACTTGAGTCCTGCTCCAAAGGAGGAAACTCTTGTGTGGTACTGTAAGCCCAGCCAAATACACATTGCTGGAGATATCATAGATTCTAGAGAAAAAACTATGTCACAATCATAGACAAACATAATTTCTTACTTTATGCTAAATATGTATCCTTATATTTACAGACAAGTATATCTCTTACCACTCATCACAAAAATAAAAGCTTCTTTTTTATGAAATCACTATTTTATGCCACACCTGAGAATGGAAAAGCCATAGCCAAATAGGAAAAGTTTAGCTTCAGCAAGCTGAGTGTCACATTTTATGTTTTCAAATTTTATTATTATTTTATTTTATGTGTATGTGTATATTGCCTGCATGTAGGTAAGTGCACCTGTGTCGTGCCTGCAGAGGACAGAAGTGGTTGTCGGATCCCCTGGGACTGGAGTTTTGGGCAGTTGTTAACTGCCATGTGGGTGCTGGGATTCAAACCCGGGTCTTCTGCAAGAACAAGTGTTCTTAACCAGTGAGCCATCTCTCCAGACCCATGAGTGTCACATTTTCACATCTGGTACAGTAACCTCAATGATTTTCCAAATAAGCTTCAGACTTCTTCCTGAGCAGATGAATGGGAGGAAATACAGAGTTACAGTTCCAGAATTTTATTCTGTCCAACCTAGTATAAAAGATGTTTGAATCTTCTCTTAGTAGCTGTCCTTTCTTTCAGTACACAAGTCATGAATTTGAAGGAGAAAAATCAGTGGTAATTTATTTCAAATTAGATCATAATAACCTAAGTTGACATTTTAGGTGATTTATGAATGTAAGCAATGATAGGAGAAGATGAAGAAAAGATTGATGGTTTGGAAATATCAGTGCTCAAACACTTCCCATGAAATATTCTCTCCTAAAAATAGCTTTTGTAAGTAAGGCAAAGCAGTAGCTCATGGGAAAGGGTGATATGATAGTCAAATGTAGAGAGCTTTTGTTTTTAATAGGAAATCGTCACTGCACTTTAATGATTAGAATTAATTTATAAAATGTGTTTTTGAAATGCTTTTCATGGTCTTTAATTTTTATGATAATTTCATTACTATCATATTTCTTTGCTAATTAATGATTTCAATTTCTGTAGGGTACTTAACAGTTCTTTCTATCTAACTGGAATGCTTTTGAGAATAAGGTTATATTTCCCTAACTAAGTGCAATATGTGGGGAAGAGTATGATGACATCATTACAGCATCATAAACATTAAAATTAAATGGCTTAGTGGGTTTCACTTCTCCCTGTTGGTGCAACAAAGTACGTAATGATAACTTAACATCTAATGTTACAAGAAATATAAATTCTTCATGATGGTGGGGTGACAAAAAATTTTTTTAAAGAGGATAATTTAGAATATTTTGTTATACAAATTCATAGACACACAAATCTCAGAATTTCATAATATCCAGAATATTCAGAATTAGTCTTTGTAATTTCATTAAGTTGTTTTTTTATTCAGTATGAAGTTTCACATGGAATGCCCCTGAAGAGAATAATACACAGCACTTTAAAGAAGGACTGAACATTCTCTCATCTGTGCTCAGGCTTAGGAGATCGATACAGTGAGTGTGACCTGTTGAAATGGAAACTGGGTCAGAAGTCAGAAAATAGAGCTCCTGTGCTAGTTTAAGCATTTAACAAGGTGGTGGCTTTCTGTGTCCTGACCTCTGTTTTCTTAATCCAAATGCAGGAGGTAATATATTAATTGGTTGGAGGTTTAAGAATTTGTTTTGTTTTGTTTGAATTGCTCTTCTTTTGGGAAAGGAAGGAATGAGGATTTTGAAACAGGATGTCGTAGAGCATGGACCCCTCAAGACACTGAGAATTAAAGTTGACTAGAGCATTGTGCAAATTTTTCCTATGGAGAGGAACCAATTCTGTTCACCCCAGGCAGCCCACAAATGACACACCAAAGAAACTATTCCACTGGAGTTTTATATGGCGAACCAATGAATTTAATTAGGGTTAGTAACAGGCAGGTGGCCAACTTAACAGGGCTATGCCATGGAAGAAAATGCCTTTCTCTGAGAAAAAAATATCTATATCCTCATGTAGGGTCAGAGGTTCATAGGATTCTCCCGTCTCAAAGATGCTCTCTTAACAGGCTCAATCTTGTGCAGGTCTCCTTTGGGAAATCGTAACTGTTGAGAGTGCAAGACAGCAATACCCACGCCGTACTCCAAGAAAAGTGTTCTGTGGGGACCTAAAAGCCCCACCTTGCATAGGTCTGAAAGGAAGTTACTGGGGGCGCGGCCTGGCTTGCTTTGAAAGTCTGAAGAATACTTCTGCACTGCTGAGGAGTGCATGATCAGCGAGTGACCATCGTTAAGATACACCCTTGGTGGGGTGGGAGTTCCAGGTGCCTTTGTAAGCTTTGTAACACCTGCAATAAAATGAGTCCCAGCTTGACTAGGCTCCCTGGTGCGTCTGAGTGTCGCTGGGTTATGGGGGCTGCATGGGCTGGCGAATGACGTGCTTACTCATCCCCAATCCTCACCTCGCCGGGGGTCATGGGTTCAAGTCCCCAGCAGTGTTCCACAAGAGTTGTGGAAATGTGGGCTTTCACAGCACTGTGGGAATGTTTCTGAACAGTTTGTAGCAAACTGCATTATATATGTTTAGAAAATTGCCTTCTGCCACTAGGCTAAATGTTTCTCTTTTCTGTTTTTGTTTTTAAAATTTTATTTCCTTATTTATCTTTACAGCATATATATTTGTTGAATATTTGTGCATTTCATACAGTCATGAATTATGTTTGATCCACTGAAATACAGAAAGGTTGGTACATGGGTGTTAGGTGAATCAATATATTAAACACAGAATACTTAGCATTTAGAAGTTAAGTTGAGATCCTCAAACTGCAGAATAGTCCACTAGGTTTTCACACAATCACAAAGTAAGAACCCGAAAGAATCACTTAGGCATAGGGAAAAAATAATAGAACTTACAAGAAATTCATCTACACCATGGAAAAGGAAAACACATTTTCCTGACATTTAATACTCTGATGGGCTCTTACATCCATTCTCTGTATTTCAGATGAGCGCAGGATCCCTTAAGAGTTAGGGAAGAAGATCCATAATTCCTGAGTGTGGGTCCTCACTCTTCCCTGCTTCCAGCCAGCTGCTTCATATTGAGAACCATTGGGTCTACTTACAGATCTTTATCCACGTTGATGAAAACAATACTGTAAAATGGATAATTTGCCTTACATTTTATGGAGAAACTGCACACTAGAAATGATTCCTACTGATTCCAGTGAAAGAAAGAAGCAGAGTTGGTGCTCTGCCTCCTCCTTCACTGGACTTTCAGTCAGCCTCATTAGGAGATGGAATGAGAAACGGGCACAGCAGCTTTGACTGTAATCCCAGCACATGGATGGTGGAAATAGGAAGATTCAAGGTTGTGCTTGACTGTACAGAGTCAGAAAATAGCCTGGGCTATGTGAGACCCTGTTTCACAAAGCAAGCAACTACAAAATACTTATTCTCATTTTGTGTACATTTATATGTATTATGCTGTTACACTATAATAAGTTCAATAGCAGTACTAATGCATATATATTTTATATAATTATGTGTATCCTTTTATAATAAGAGTTATATGCATGTATATATTAGTTATGTAAAACATATTGTATTATTACATACATAGTTAAATATGTAGTCATATCTATATGATTTTATGTACATGATTTTAACAATTTATTGTCTTTCCAATTTTATCTATACTTGGTTATTCCATCTAATGCTGTGGAGACTGAATATTGGGCTTCCCTCCCCTCTGCCCCTCCCCTCCTCTCCCCGCCTCTCCCCTCCATCTCCTTCTCCCCTCCACTCCCCTGCCATCCCCTTGTCTTCTCTTTCTTACAGGCTTTCACTATGTAGGCCAGACTGGCCTTGAACTTACAATATTGGTGTCTCAACGTCCCAAATGCTATTTGTACCACTGTATACTCCATTAATCTGTGTTATTTTCAAAATTAATTTGTCATTTCTTATATTTTAGCATGACCATGTTTATTTTTACTTTTAAAATAATTATTTTTATTTATGTATATGTGTGTGTACCTGGTAATGTGCATAAAATAATATACATACATAAAATAAAATACATCATTTCAATTTTTGTATGGAGTTCTGTGTGCAAAGAACCTCCAGGTTTACGTAAAAGTTTTTGAAATTATTTATTGTATGTCACCAAAAGCCAGAATTCTGTCTAGAAGAAATAATTCTAAGAGAAAATGGAAAGAAGTGTCCCTGTGCAAGTGTGGTCCTGTTCTGAGAGAACTGGCTTTCTCCCGGCATAAAACTATACATGTAGATGTAATTTTTAAATGCTATGAAACATACCCTGGATAAAGTTCTTTTCCTAAATCCACAGGCTTCTCTTTTATCTAAATCACATTAAAATTTATTGAGGACCATGAGGGTGTTTAATAAATAAATAGTTAACTGGAGAGAATACCAGAAATTATTTTCAGCCTAAAATTACCTATTGTTCAGCTTTAACCACTAAAATACAAGCCCCTGTGGTTTAAAAAAACTAAAATATCTTTTGTTTCACAATATTCCATAAATGCATTATAGAGTATTGTGTTTTCTTTGCAATGGGGACTACGGCTTTGTGTATCACTCAGATGATTATGCAGAATATTTCAACATTATTATTTTGAGACAGGGTATCACACAGCCCAAGCTAGCTTCAAAATTGCTAAGTAGTTGTGGATGACCTTGAAGCCCTCATCCTACTGTCTATACTTCAGAGTTCTAGAAACACAGGCATGTGTCACCATGCCAGGTTTATGCAGTGCAGGGATCAAACCCAGGTCTACCTACATGAGCATAAGAACTCTACCAACTGAGCCACATCCCCAGCCTTCATCAGTCTTGATTTTCACTCTACATCTTCTGCTTCCAATGTGATATTTTACTATCATTAATGTCAATTTGATTCCAAATTTGCTTTTACTTTTATTCCTTCTGATTTTTGACTCTGAAAGAACAAATCTCAACCACAAAATTAATTTCTGTGGGAGAAGTTCAAGCACTGGAAGGGCCAAACTTGGGAAGATCATTAAATAATTCATATTTTCCTTCTAAGAAGTTTCTAAAAGCACTGAGGTTGTATTTGCACACAGTGTTGCCTCTTCACATCTAATCTTGATACTACTTAGTGAAAGAGAAAGCTATAAATTCCACATTATCAACTCAAATTATACCAAAAAGAGAATCATAAAGATAACTTTTGAAATATTTCCAATTCAATTTTGGCCAAACACTAGAAACATATTAGAGAATGTCCACTCAACTAAATCAAAAATGGGTTTAACAAACTGATTAAACTCCATTCATAACCAGGCATCTAATTTCATTTATTTACTTACCTCTTGTTTCTGCTTATTCAGTGATAAGTATACTATTCTAAGTGTAAATAAGATAATTTAGAAATCTGCTTATTTGGGAACTCAATTTTAGTTACAAATCTGTAGTTAAAGTTTGGTAGTCTGTAAGAACACATCAAGTAATGATTGCTATTGATTCTGATTCTATAATTAAAAAATCAAAGCAGCTATCCTGTTGAAATCACAGGGCTAATCATTGCATCTACTTCTTGCCTGGAAACTCTACTTCATTCATACAGTCTATATTTCCCAGAGTTTCGTGTTTTACAAAACCTTCTTTTTGAGTCACATAATATAGAAAGCATTGCTTGCGATTGCAGGCTTCTATTTCATTGCTTTTTCCATTGTCTGAAGAAACAGTAGTGATGCATACCTTAGCAAAAGTCAGTGTCCCCTGGCTCTTGTCATCTCATATGTCTTCACTTTCAAAAGCAGATTCAAGTAATAAATGTAGATTAAAAAGGAGCCCAATTTGCAAATGACATCAACACACTATCAAGTTTACGGTTAGAACGTTACCTTAGAAATCTTCATTTCTCACGGTTCATTTGCCCAAAGCTTGGGTTCTTTCTAATTCTCATCCTTCATCATCCTATATCTCACACTGCCTGACCTAACACGGACTGGGGAAGTATTTTCCCATGATATTTGTAAATATTTAGAAATTTGAATAAAAATGAAAACATAACTGCTGATACAATTTTGTTTGGATGATGTAGAACTAGAATTACGTGCACATACTCACATATGCATATAGGTTAGAGAACTGGCAGGTAGATAGATTCAAACATGAAAATCTGAGGTCATCAAAGTAACACTGATAATTATTGATTTGTTATACATATATAAATGCATAGATATAAACTGTGGTATAAACCTAGTTCAAGACTCGGGTCTTCTGCTCATGACTGATTAAGTGCTCTAAGCTTCATTTTTGTTTTCTATTAAAGGAGTCATAAATCTATTATCCATCAATTCACCAAGGTTTTAAAATAAAATATGGTATGTTAAATTACTATACAAATTTGAAACATGTCAATATAGTTTGTAAAGGTACTTCAAGTACTGATCTCACTATATTAAAATAACTATGACCTAGTCTTGGGAAATATTAGGATCACAACTATAAATCAAATGGGAAAGAATGACATTTAAAGAGTTCTGGTTCCTAGAACAAGGTTCTTTTATGTGTAGTTGGGGCAGAAGACATGGACAAATCTACTTACATAGACACTAGATCATTTTATCAGGAGACTTTCATGTTTGATATCAGTACTTAATGTGAACAGTTTACAGCCATAACAATGAGTTAATGTCCCCCATTATTCAAATGCCATTCTCTGAGTCATATGAAAATTCTTCAAAAGTAATAACATTTTTTAAGTGTGTTGTGTGTGCAAACTTCTGGAACATATACTAAAGCCTAATCTGCATCAATGGTATTAGAAAGTAGGCATCTGGGAAGTGAGTAGGTCATGGACCTGAACCCAGTGATTGGAAGCAGTGCCCTCAAAAAAGTGAATCCATAGAAATGCTTTGATCCTTTTACTATAAGGGGAAGTGGCAAGAAGACACCATCTTTAAGCAAGCAGGCTTCCCAGATGCCAAATCTGCTGACATCTTGATCTTGGAGTTCTTAGCTTCCAAAAGTTTTAGAAACATGGTTTATTTTTTAATTACTGGACAGCTTCACATATTTATATAAAGACTTTTAGTCATTTTTACCTCACCATTTCCCTCCCTCCTCCTCCTCCCTCTCATAAGGATACCCTGCTAAATAAGTGTCCTTCTGTCTTTCATTTGTATGTGTCCCACTGAGTTTAGACCTGTTAGCCTGAGCATAGGTGGGAGTTGATTTACAGAAGCAAGGGATAGATTATCAGTAGATATACCACTGAAGAAAATGACTCTCAAATCCCCAAAACTGTGAATTGCCAATAGTTCCTCAGGGAAAGGTGGAGTCTTATGGGCCCCCAGCCATGATGAAATGTTGGGGATTTGTCATTAGAAGTATCCATCTTTAAGTTATCTAATTTCTGGTATTTTATCTTAGCAACCTGCATAGAATAACGGATAATCTTTGGCTTCTTTCAGTTAATATAATTTGAATAAAACTAAGAGAATTTAGTGGGCTTTAATGCATGCAAATTCCAAGAATGGAACTTGTTTTAGGCAAAGCAAAATGTAAGAGTTCTCGCATGATACCAGGACCCAGGACCCAGCAGCTAGTGCTCTCTCTCTCTCTCTCTCTCTCTCTCTCTCTCTCTCTCTCCTCTTTGGAGGCTTCATTTTTAGCTGATGTCATACCTAGCTTCAGTTTGTGTCAACCTGACAAAAACCTAGAAAGAGGAAATCTCAACTGAGAAATTCCCTCTATCAGATTGGCCTGTGGTCATGTCTGTGAGGTATTTTCTTGATGGATAATTGATATTTAAGGCACTACCTAGGCAGGGCCATCCCTAGCAGGTGGGTCTGGGCTCTAACTAACTGAGCAAGCCTGGGGTAAAGGAAGCCAGTCAGCATGTGTCTCTATGGTTTCTGCTTTGCTCCAGCTTCCATGTTCCTGCCGTGAGTTCCTACTCTGATTTCTCTCAAGGACAAGTATATGTAACCTACAAGGAAAATGAACCATTTCTTCCCCAAACCTGCTTTTGTTCAGTGTTTTATGACAGCAGCAGAGAAACATACTAGGACACAAAACATCGCACCTTCTGTTCATAAGCCCCCATGGCCATTATTCACCTCAAATGCACTCGCCATTGTATCTATCCACAAAACAGCTATTTTCTTCTAGCAAGACAAAGTTTTTAGGAATACATTTACAAGTAGAGCATGTCCAAGTCAATCACTAAGTAGAAGTGGAGTCAATCAGGACCACACAATGAAGCCCAATGATGGGATTCAACCCTCCTACTCACATGGGATGAAAATGGAAAAAGAGGTGTTTCCCCAAAGGTAATTTAGAAAATAAGAACGAATTACGGCAACACACCAAAATCCTCTAAACCAGCTGAAACAGGTTTTGCAAAACCAGGTTTGTGTGTGATAGACCTACGTAACATAACACTGAGCTAGAAGGTGCTCCCCACCTCCATCTGACAGGATTATATCAGGACCACTAGCGCTTCATTTTAAATAAATACAAGTGACTGAGAACCAGTTGCAGAGGTAATGGCATTTCAGTTAATATCTAGAAAAACCCTTTGACAGCCTTAAAAACAGCAACCTATAAAAGCAGTGCTTTTTACCACCAATAATACAAGGACTGGTTTCTTCAGAGCTTTGAAAGTTCTGTACATTTTATTTATAGGATTTTTTTCTACTTTGTATGCTTGCTTTCCAATATTTTCTATTGTTATGTTTTGAAGTTCTTCAAACTTCTCCTGTCTGTAATGTGATTAATTACATCTGTTTTAACTGAATGCATTGTGTTTTACTTCTCTACAAATTCAGTTGAGATATTCTTATATCTTTTATATCTACCATATTTAATCTTTTATGGCTTTTTGAATATGCATAATATAATCATAATCTTTATTTATTTATTGTTTTCATTCCAGAATTGTGATCATTATCCTCATTAGAGGGAATATTTTATTGTTTATTTGCATCTGGAAGTAACTTTTGGATCATAAATATGTTAGCTTTCTCTCTGTCTTGATTTTTGTTTCTTTGGTTAGTTAATTGGTTGATTGTTAGTTTGGTTTTGTGATTTATTCATTGTTGTCATGGTAGTTGTTTATTGGAAACAGCATCTTACTATGTAGCCATGGCTGGGGGAATCCCCTTCATTTAGCTCTTTGGTTAGTACTCCATTTAGCCCAAGCTGACTTCAAACTGACAACTAGTCTCATGTCTCAGTACCTTGAGTTGGTGTTAGAGGCATGTGTCACCATGCTCAGCTCAAGCATGTTAGTTTTCTATTCTGTACCACAAAGTACCACAAATTTGGGAGCTGGAAACAGTATATGTGTATCAACTTTGTGCACTAGGAATCAGGAAGGGCTCAGCTGTTCTATGTAGCTCATGTTCCAGGTGGTGTGTGGCTATACTTTCATCTGACAATGACCGATCTTGAAAGAATTCACTTTTAAGACTAAGGGATGGCTCTGGTTTTGTCCATTCAAGAGGAGATCTCCTCTGCAGGTCAGATCTCTCCCTCTGGCCCACAGACTAGAAACCCATAGACACAAACCACTGCTTCCATCTCCCCATCCTCCAGACCCCACAGTTAACATTCTCTTACAAGTTTCCCCTCCCAACCTAGGGCCTTGGAAACTTCCTCCAGGCTGTGGTCATCACCCTCATCCTGTTTGTTTTGTCTCTCAGTAATCATTGTTCTTCATTGTCTGATATACAATGTCTTTAACTATTGACTCATATTTATTTGTCTCTTTTCAATTGTTTCAGGTCGAAGCATAGACGGGATTTTTAGTCAATTAGATATAAGCAAAATTCCTCCTTCAGAATTTTAGCTCCCTTAATCCTTACACATGAATTGATCATCTCTTCTGTAATAAATCTTTCTCCCTACCCTCCCAAAAAGATTTTTTAAGACTTCTCTTTGTGCCTGGTTATAAGGAAAAATGCAAAGCAAAACAGCACATGTTGTCTAAAGAAGATTCATGTTTATGTGGGGTAACAGACACTAAGAGCTCCTGAAAATACAGTGTGATAAGTCTTCTAAACTAACATAGTATGTGGTACTGTGGTACTGAGGAAGCACTGTACATGCTGCTGTCATTAGAAGGAAAAGTGCTTATGTAATTATGTTACTTTATATTCTGGCTTCTAGTTGTGTCTATTATACATTCAATAAGTCTTTGGACATTTAAAAATCTGGAGGTTTTCCTCCTGATAAATGTGTTAGAAATAATATGCAATGCAATATTGATTTGGTTGGATTCAGTTTATACGTTCATCTAAATCAATTTTATAGAGTACATGAAATACCAGCTCCTTGTTGAGATTATGAGTTATTAGACTGTATTTTCTAATAAAATATTTTGCATCCTAATCTTTTGTCCTTCTTAGAACAAAAATGTTAGTATTTACTTTCTTGATTTTTTGAAAGCCCTTCAAAGCTTTATAAGCTGCATTTTTCAATTTGAAAAAGACATGGTGTGTTAGTTGTATTGTTGTCTGTGACAAATGGGTATTTATGAATTCATATATATTCATCTTCACCCACAACAGTATTCCCTAAAGAAATGTCACTTTCAGAGCTAGGATGAAAGCTAGGCGGGAGAAATCCTTATAAAATAGCAAGAGTCAAGCAGACAATTTTTATTTATCTTGATAAATGCTCTCTCTCTCTCCCTCTCCTGTCCTCTTTCCACCTTTACACTCCCCTCTCCTTTCCCCTCTCTCTTTCTCATTCCTTCTCCATTCTTCCTTGTTTAATCTTGGTCTGAATCTCCAGTTTAGGAGTGTCTCCCAATTGGCTGGTTCCTCCAGTGGGTGGGGCCTGACACGAGTGGGAAGTAGGAAGGGAATCCAGGAGCCATCTTGGGATGGAAGCCAGGACCTGCCGGTAGAGCGTGATGGTGTAGGAAACTCGCAGACAGCACAGCAACTCAAAGACAGAATGAACTGACTCCCTGTGGACCTGGGGCGAGATGGCTGGCCGGGGAGGTGTGAGCTAGTGGGATATGGGCATGGCACAGTCTGATAAGGTGGGCTCTGAGTCGTGGCAGCGCTAGGCTAGGCACTGGGTACGCATTCCTTTGTAAATTAATAAACTCACATAAAATATATTATATGGTTGTCTGATCGCGCAGGAGACCCAGAGAGAATTCGGGCCACAGAATTGGCGTGGCAATTCTGACAGGATATGACAAAACTGAGGATGAGTTTTGGAAGAGTGCTGATGGCAGTGATGATGTGGTTTTTCAATGGGTTACTAAAAAGAGGCCAGCCATGCAAAAGTGGGGGCCGCAGCTATGTTGTAAATGTGGGGATATGTTGTGGGTATGTGAAGATTTGTTAAAAGTTACACAAAGGTTAGAAAATCTTTTACCTTCTCTAAACTAAAAGGAAGTACCTGGAAAGAGAGCGGCCACTTTGCATCATAAAAGATATTCCCCAGGTAGGGGAAGCTGAAAAGGCTGCACTGGAAGACCAAGTTACAGAGCTGGAGAGAGAGAAAAGGTGGGACACTTTGACTTGTGTAAAGTCCAAGGACTCAGAGAAAAAGACAGATAATAGTAAAAAGGAAAAACAAAAAGCTAACTGTACTATAGCTAGGAAGTATTCCATGCTGGAAGTGTTAAAGCTAGGAAAAACAAGCAAGCAAGCATAGAGCCCCTGGCCATGTGGCTTGTGAGAGTATGGGGCATGGCAGCAAATGACATCAGTCTAAGTCCTTCAGAAGCTTCACAGCTGAGTTATATAACCACCCATCCATCCTTACGATACAGGCTGTTCAACCTAGGCCAATGCAGGGGGGGGAGCAGTCCTTAATGGGATGGCTGGTTGAAAGCATTAAGGATACATGGTTGTCACCAAGGGAAGCTAACATGATTAGCAGGAGCTGGAGGACTCTAACGGAGGGGCAGGCATTACTGAGAAAACTAGGTATGAGAAAAGCAGTATATGATGTCCAGTTCACTGGGCTAGATGAGACTGTGTTCACCAGAGATATAAAAGAAAGCTTAATTCAACTGGGACGTTGAGAATGGTATGGGCCTTTAAAGGCTTTACTAAGCCCTTTGATGGGACAGGATCTTTGTAAAGTGAGAGAGGCTTTGGCAAATCTAAATGATTCTGACCAGCATTTAAAAGGTGTCTTTGAAATAACAGAACACCCTATAAGAGATACAAAAAAGACCAGACAGAGGAAATGGTCCACTTGGGTTACTCGAAGACAAATGTGGCAAGACTTATGTCAAGCCCAAATCCCCAGAGAAAAAATTGATAGAAAACCAAATTCAGTACTAAGGCTTTCTGGAAGCCTTTAAAACCAGAACAGTTTACAAAGGACATTCAAAGAATAACAACTGTACAAGGGGTGGTTAAGAATCCCCAATGATTAAACAAGATGCATTTCTCTTCTGATAAAGGCTATACTAGGGGGTGGAAGCAGGTTTTCCCACCAAGTTCTCCCCCAGCAACCTAGTATGGTCAATGGGAAGATAATAGATGTGGCTACAGTCAAGAGGCAGAACCAGAGCCTGTCTGACTCAGGGAACCACCAAGTGCAGTGGGAACAGGAGAAGCCCCCTGCCTCCTTAGCTCAGTACAGGGTCAGGCAACTGGAGCCAACACCTGTAAGTGTATCATAAAAGAATACAAAGGGATAACTAAAAATGGTAATGAGCTAACCAAATTAATACCTCATACCCATGCTATGTTACCTAAAAAGGATCTATGGAGAAAACAATACAAATGGAAAAAACTTCTCCAAGCTTTGTGAGACCTTGTCTATGAGTGATTTAATATTTAATGTTAATGTTCCTTTGAATGTTTTACAGATGTGAAACCCATTTGAAAGATACCAGCTATAGACAATTGTTAAGAAAACCTACAGTACCAGGGGTGGGTTGACCCCCTATGAGCTGTTGGTCAGAGAGAGACCCTTGAGGTCCTCCAATTCACCAAGGCTATTGCCATTAATGTCGGTTGTATGCTAGAAAGGTCAGTAAGGCCATGTTGCTGATGACACTGAATGTTGTGAGAGTAGGAGAAGAAGAGATGGAATTGAGACTCAGCCAAAAAAACTCTGTGCCAGTGGATGGATGACATTCATATTGCCAGAATCCTCTATACAGATGGTTGGGGAAGAAAGGATCCCCCATAAGTCTACTCAATGATGGACCCCACATGCTGCACACTACAGACCTGCCAAGCAATACCTGCAATTGCAATAATGGCTCGACCACATATGTATAACTGACAAATTTCTAATTGGATAAGGCATGCTCCTGGAGGTGAAACACACAACTGGTGCTGTAGACCAGGCCAATGCCTTTTGTCAAGAAAGACTACAGGCCCTAGTGGAGAAGCCATCGTAAGTATATTGTTTAATGAGTATAGTACCTACTGGGATAGTGTCTAAGCATTTGTATTTACATTCATATTTGTTTAAATGTGTCTACTTCCTTCCATTTGTCTTTATAATAGGAAAAAACACCACTAGATAGATCAGTGGCCACAGCCTAAAGATGACTAATGGGGAGGGCCAAGAAGCCACTATGTTGCCATGATACAAGAGAGATCATCCTATATCTATCACCCCTCCAAAGCTCAGGGACTTTAGTGGAAGATTGGCAGAAAGATTGTAAAAGCAGAGGAAAGGGGTTGAGTGTCTCCTGATTGGCTGGTTCCTCCAGTGGGTGGGGCCTGACACAATCGGGAAGTAGGAAGGGAAGTGGGGAGCCATCTTGGGATGGAAGCCAGGAGCTGCTGGTACAGCGTGATGGTGTAGGAAACTCACAGCCAGCACAGCAACTCAACAGAATGGACTGACTCCTTGTGGACCTGGGGCAAGATTGCTGGCCCGGGAGGCGTGAGCAAATGCTAGCGGGGCTATGGGCATGGCAGGGTCTGATAAGGTGAGCTCTGAGTCACGGTGGCACTGGGTGGGCACTGGGTACTCATTCCTTTGGAAGCTAATAAATACACATAAAATGTATTATATGGTTTGCCTGATTATGCAGGAGACCCAGAGGCAATTTGGGCCACAAGGAGATAGACCAGAACTGAAGAGTAGGAAAGTTCAGGGCCTGGGGATGTAGCTCAGTTTGTAGAGTCCTGGTCCAGAATCAAAGGCCTTGGATTCAGTTGCCAGCACTGCATAACCTTGATGTGGTGGCACCTGCCTATGGTCCTAGCACTTGGAAGATAGAGACAGGTGGAATAGCAGCTCAAAGTCATCCTGGACCTTTGCACTGAGTTCATGTAAGCCTGGGATATGTAACACTATATCTGTAAAAACATCAAAAAAAGAGTAGTCTTATCAGGAGATAGTTCTGGGATTTAGTGGTTAAGGAACGAGGAAAATCTGAGGTATCAAAATCATCCTCACATAACTGATTTCCATTGTTTGTTTTCTTGTTGTGTTACATGAATGTAGTATTTTTATGAACTAATCCATTGAATTCTCATTTTAGAAATCCTAAATAATTATTAATGTGTGTTTAAAGAGTTACATATTGGGTGTAAGTCAAATGTTAGTTAATACAAAATAGAGTTAGGATCAAAACTCTTCATCTTGGTTTCAATCAGAGTTAGGGTCACAGTGTTAAGAAAGGAATCATTCAGTATTTGTAAAATAAACTGCTCAAAAAAAGCAGTAGGATATTTGACTACTGAACCCACATGTCATTGGTCTAAGCTTGAGTCATGCACACAGAATGGCAAGGAACTAATTAGGCAATGTCTTCTGATACCTTTCCTCTCAAATCCACTCAAGTACTTTTATTTAAAAATATTTTACTATATTTGTGTGTATGTTTCTGAGCATGTGTGTATTTTTGTGGGTACCTGCAAGTCATTGCATGTATGTGGAAGCCGGAGAACAACCTACAGGACTGTTCGCTCCTTCCACCATGTAGGTCCCATGAGTGGAATTCAGGTTGTCAGCATTGGCAGCAAGCCCTGTTACCCACTGAGCCATTTTGTTGTGCTAAATTATTTGGTTCTTTCTTAAGGTGGTTACATTAACAAATTCCATGATCAAAACAGAGAAAGCATCAGAAATTGTTTTAAACAGGTGAAATTAAATCAAGAAACTAAAACAAAATAATTCAGAAGTTAATACTGATCTAATGGTGTCATTTAATCTCTATATTGTGGAAGTATTTACTATTAGATATTTTATGGCTCTTAACATAGCAGAGAGTACATGTTTGGCTCTTTCTTTCAATATAAAAAAGCACAATTCTTTTAAAAAATTTATTGAGATTTTCATACGATATAATTTCATGGTACATAGATCTCTCCCCTATCCATACCTCTCCCCACAGCCTCCTACCCAACTCAGTGTACTACACTGTATACAACACAACCTATAGAATTTGATTTGTATCCCTAAATGTCCCTCTATTGAGTCTATCCACAGGAGCCTGGTTAAACTACCAAAAATCCAGGCCCTGAAAGAGACTGCCTATTCCCCTCCCAGCATTCATCAGCTGCCAAAACTTCCTTAGGTTGGGTTGCTGTTTCTTACTTTCATCCCCAAATCTATGCTGGGGTTTTCTCTGGCTTGAGCTTACATGGGTCTTGTGCATGCTGTTAGCATTGGTGTGAGTTCATATGTGAAACTGACTAGCTGTCTGGAAAATTCTTTATCCTTGTGGTCACTACCATCTCTGGCTATTATAATCTTTCTGCCCCCGTTTCATAATGATCCATAAGCCTTGGGATGCAGTGGTTTAAAATAGGTGTCCTATTTAGGGATGAGCACACTGCACCCTCTTTTTCTTTGTACATTGGCCAATTGTGGATTTCTATATTAATTATCATCTGCTGCATAAAACCCCTCTCTGGAGAGCTGAAAGATACATTCATCTTATGTGTAGAGGTTTCATTGAAAATGTGTGACTTTGCATTGGGCATGGTGGCACATGCCTTTAATCCCAGCACTCAGGAGGAAGAGCAGGGTGATCCCTGTGAGATCAATGCCAGCCCCATCTACATAGTTAGTTTCAGGTGGACTGGGGCTGCAGTAAACCCTGTCTGAAATAGTGTGACTTAGGACTAAGCAGTTCATAGTCTCACAGATGATTATTCTCTGTATTTGACCAGTTATGGAACTCTGTATAAGACTGTATAAGTCTCTATCTGTTCCAAAAAGAAGTCTCTTTGATGAGGACTGAGAGGTACATTTGTCTGTAAATATAAGGATGCATATTTAGAATACAGATGAAATTATGTTGGTCTAGCAATGTGGCAAAAGTAGGATTTTGTTTTTTGTTTGTTGTTTTCTCTAGGATCTGTAACCTCTCCAGCCATGTGCATTTTTCTATGTCTATGGTACCACATATGCATTCCCTCCTATTAAGCAGGCTTTAAGTCTATTTAGAGCGATGTTGATGTTTATTACCCCCCACAATAAAAGTACCACTACTATACGAAGAGCAATAGTTTGTTGGGCCAGTCATTGTTCTTTATTAGACGTCACAGCTAGGTAGGATCATTGATTGGTTTTCTCCCTTGGTAGCTTTTATAATATCTCTTGCTACCAAGAGAGCCAGTCTTCAGGAAAGAAGTCTCCAGGTCAGCTTTGGTTCTATTGCTGCAAGTCCTGTGTCCAAAGCATGTTGTGTCTTCAGCAATAGGGTCTTACCTTCAAATTCTGGGAGGCAATCAAGGGCTGCTGCAATAGCCTGTGTTATTTTGGGAATCTCTTGTCTCCTCTGACCGACAGCTTCAAGGAAGGTTTCTCCTGCCTGGCACTGTGTCATATAAACTTCAGCTATACATAGGCACTCATATAGATAGTATATGTATATTTTTCAGTAGGCCTTTGGGATAATATATTTCCCTCTTGTTTTTCACATCATCAAACCTCTCATTCCCTTGTATGACTTTCCCTAATCCCCCCCAGTTAAAAAAAAAAACATTTCCCACTTGATAACACCTGTCTTCTACCATCCCTCTCTCTTAAAAGCATAATTCATATCATCAAGTAAAACAGCTAAAACTTACCTGTCTTACTGTTAAATAAAACAAATATCTATGAATGTTTTAACTAAATAGGATAATTTACAGCAATTATAATGTTAAGTTGCTAGAATAATCAAAAGAGTTTGCTCTTTTCAGTGGATTCACTCATAAGATTGTCTAAGAAATTATCATGTCATTTCACGACAAATCAGGGCCAGGTAGTTCCTTTGGCTTTGAAGAAGCTTTGAAATATTTATTTCAAAAATACTCATTTTCTTTAGCTGTCTCCCTTTAATTTTTCATTACTGCCAACATGTTTTATTAATAGAATTGCATGCACAAAACATTAACTCTGTAGGGAATGTTTATATTGAATAAAGTTAGATTTATTTTCCTGGTCTGCTTGTTTTAAGGCTGTCTACAATATATGTGCAGCAATAACTCCTAGATTCTTTACACTAGGGCATGGAATCAAAACAAATCAAGAAGTAATTATATACATTTGATCAAGATACTAATGCCATTAAGTGATTTGAGTTCAAGTCTTGGCTTTGCCAAATCTATGGCTACAAATGTGATTGTGTTTGTGTGTGTGTGTGTGTGTGTGTGTGTGTGTGTTCTAAGGTAGATCAATGGTCTCTGTAATACCTTCAAACTCCCATACTGTATTAACTCTGAAGTTTATATAATTCAGCACTCCTTATCATTATAACCACAGTCAAAGTATTATCACAAGATTTTCTCAAATACATATTGTTTTCAGTAAACACAGAATTACCTACAAAATCAATATAAAAACCACATTTGTAAGTCAAATCCTTAGTTTGCTGTTCTGTCATATAGTAGATAAACAATGTTCACCAACAGAACAGCAGTGATAATGCTGCCACCTATATCTCTAGATAGAAACTAGTCCCACCCAGGCATTACTCTGCAAAGTAATTTTGGAACTTCTCATTTCACAAAGAACCTCCTTCATGTGTGTGAGCAGCACAGAATGAAAAGAAAATTTAATTAAATATAGCATTTGTGATCTCACAGCTGTTCCTCTTCATTTCCTATAAAGTGCTTTTATCTTGATTCCAGGAGGATAGAGGTCTGAAATATGTTTCCAGAAGGAAGGTTGTTCTTGGTTGCAAACAGAGGAATCGCTAGCTTGATCAAATTCAAAGCTTCCTGAAGGCATAGCTCAAAGCTAAGGAGAAATAAAAACTTTAGTGAAAAGCTCAATTTGATCAGATGAATGTTAATGGAATCAATTTTTCACTCCTGTCATAGTTTTAAAAGACAAATGATAAATATACCCAAGAAGAAATGAAAAAACAAAAACAGGTGTGAAATTTCTGAACATAGGTGCAACTCTCAGAGACCTTCCATGTCTCTCTTCAGGTCTGAGGACTCCACATCCAGCCAGAGTTCTGTAACAGTAAGATAGCTTTGCTAGTATTGGCACCCTTAGGCAGAAGTTGAGCTGACCAGATGGGGTAGGTGATGTTGTAGGGGTGCAGAGAATGACCACCTAAAGACAATTTATGTAATTAAAAAAAACAACAACAACAAAAAAAAAACGGAAGGTATCTAGGCAGGCAGGGAGAAACTCATAGGAAATACATGGACTTGCAAAAACTGCCATATGAATGTCCTATCTCTTCAACTTCAGGTATTGTCGGTTGAAAGGAAGACCTTTCGTTATAGTGTGAAAATATGGAATAAAAACAATTAGGCACACTAGATGCTTGTACCTACCTTAATTCTATTATTATACAGTTAATCAAAAATTGAACTAAAATTAAGATTCCCAGTTCCAAGGGAATCTGACACCTTCTTATGACCTCCATGGGCACTGCAAGACACAGGTGCATTTACATACACATAGGCAATACACTCATATACATAAACTAAAAAAAATATAGAAGATTTTTTTAAAAAATCATGTTGCTTATTAGTAGGCAGATATGAAGACACACTGTGTGTCTTTCACTATGTCAAGCCCTTAGCCTTCCTAATATCATATGGTCTTCATCCATCCTGGAAGGCAGGTATTGCTACCCTACCTTCAGGTATGAACTAGGCTCAGAAATCAAGTCATTTTCTATAGGTCACACAGGCAGTGAGCTGTGTTAAAAAGGTTTAAACCCATTCATTTTAATAGGAATCTTTGCTTTCTAAAAGCATAGTAATGTTTTATCTAGTTAAGGTTTGATTTTTGATGAAGATGCAAAGCTCATATTTCACTAATCGCTCAATTCTCTTGGTTTATTCTGAATAATTTACATGTACCGGGTCAAAATACTATTTTCTTTTGCAATTCAAAAATCTGTATAAAGAGATGATTAGAGGCCCCTAGCACTTTTATTCTAGATTCTACACTGCATATTTTTAAGTTTCTTAGGGGTATGTAACTTCAAAGTCTTCCAAATCATATAGTCATGGTCTAGTAAAATCTGAGTGATTCTTTTAAAGTCCTTTGCACCCGCTCTTTGAAGCTGAGTTCAATTTCTTTATATTTTTACTAACTTTCTATTTTCCTTTTTTATCATCTTACATGTCAGTGTATTGGACTTTTGAAGTCCTCCTTTATCAGTATATGTTTCTGAGTCATTTAAAATTGTCCAGCTTAAAGTTGTTCACAGGAAAACATCTATACAGTCAGTATGAATCATCAGTAGGAGGTCAATTAACAATTTATTTCCCAAACTCAGTAGCTGACAGAATTCTTTTTGTTTCCAAGTAGTCTTGCCAAACTAACTAGATTGAATTTTCTCACTTTAAAATCTTAACTGTAGCTGAGTTTTCTATTATGAACATGAGTTTCAGAAAAAGACTATGTAGGCTCAAACCTGTTTGGGAGTTTTCACGCTGAAAGGCTCCAAACACATCTTTTTTTTTTAATTTATTTTAATTAAAAGAAGCATTTCATTACAACAACATTAACCTATTCAATAACATTTTTCTGAGCTAGGGTACATCTCTTTCAAAATTGGCTGTACATTTCTAGGTTTACAGATGAATTATTACGAGGTTCCAAAAAAGATCTCCACTTCGTTGTCAAAACACATAGTTTCATCCAGAAAAATTCATTTCAGGGCTCTTGACATTGAGACGTTTTCACATGCATTTCTAATCTCTATATACATGACTATCACTGGTCACAGTCACCCACCTTCTGAGCTCCTCGGCATCTGAGCATGAATACAAACTCATCAGGTAGACAGCCTTCCTCTCCCACTAGAGCCTCCATATTCTGCTATCCCTGCCACTGTCCACTGTACTGTCAGCACCCCCATCCATTCCCCCCTATCTGCCCTTCTGGTAAATCTAGTCAGCCAGTGGTCCCTGTTCCAGGAGGATCAGCTGTTCCTTATCAACGGCAATCCATTGTCAGTATTCCTTTGGATAGAATTGGGGTCTGCTGTTAATGTTTCCAATAGTATGTTGGGGCCAAACACACCTTTTTATATGTAGATGGGGGCAAGAACTATCTCATAGTTTGGCAATGTTATCAGTTGAACTGATCCTTACAAGAAGGCTCACATATCGCCGACACAAAGAACACTATAAAGAGTCACTATCATTTTGCTTTAACACTATAGTTAATTCTAAAAGATTGATATTATATGTAATTTTCTGAATAGAAAGTCAGAAGGTACAGTTACTCTGCCCTCTTTCCTGCAATGATACATTCCGCCTACCTCCAACCGTTCACTTTAGAGTGCCTCTACTCTGATGGGGCTGGAATATCACCTACATTGGAAAGACTGATTGTATTTTGTATTATGAGACTATGACTTTCCTAGATGCCAAAGGGGGTCAAGGGAAAGCATATCCTGTTCCTTCATTGAGAGCACAGATACTCTCCCACTGCCATCCCCCAAATGTCCAAAGTTTAAGGAACTGTTGTTCTCTGAAGCTTGAATACCATCACTCACTAGAATACAAAAAGATCATTGTTGAGGAAGGGAGAGTCAGTATTCTTCAAGGATGCATTCCCTGAAAAGCTACTTATGCTCCAATAGATGGTCCTAAACCCATGCACAGATGGCATTAAGTGTGTACTCAGCACTTTTAAAAAGAAAATTGGGAAAGGGAAAAGTGGGGGTGTAGGTAGAGACTAGAGGACTGCAGTGAGGATTTGAACAAAACATGTCATAGGAATGCAAGAAATTCTCAAACAATAGAGAGTTATTAAGTAAAAACATTAGTAAAATAATTAAAAGATCTCACAAGGGATGACATCAGATACACACACTTGGCCATGATAGAATAATAAGGACAGAGCATTTATAGAAAGAGTGCAGTTTGTATTATAATTTGTTTAGAACAAACTATAAGGTAGAGCTTTCATACTGAAAGTGTGTAAAGAAAATGTGGATTAAAACTTGACCACACAGCAGCTCTGTGGCCTTAAGCAAATTGCGGCCTTGAATTAAATTTCTGGGGCTGGAAGTCACCACCCTCTGCCTCATACTAGTTGTTTCTGTTTTACAAACCCGTTTCCTCCCTTGAGAAAGGAGACTATCACAGCATTGGTGAAATAACAAATACCACGATTGGTAGACTAAGATCACATTACAAGTGCAGAATACATTTTGATCACTGCTGTTGTTTAGTAGTATATGACGAGCCATTATACTAATCGGCAACCAAATTTGGATATACTGTTGGTTAGCACCTGAGCCACACTAGATCATGTGTTTGAAAATGCTTTCTGGAATGTCAGGTCCAGTGGTACCGCGTGAAGCAGGGGATCTAAAATTATGTAGTAAGATTATGAATTTAAGTGACAGTAAAAGTAATATTTTTTTCTGTATCTTGTGTATGGTTTTACACTTTTGTTTTTGAGAAAAGGTTTCATGTAGCCCAGGCTGGCCTTAAATACATTATGTATCAGAGGGTGACACTGAATTTCTTTTTTTTTTTTTGATTTTATGTATATGCATTTATTGCCTACATGTAGGTAAGTGCACCCGTGCTGTGCAGTGCCCGCAGAGGTCAGAAGAAGCTGTCGGATCCTCTGGGACAGGAGTTATGGACAGTTGTTAGCTGCCATGTGGGTACTGGGATTCAAACCCGGGTCTTCTGCAAGAACAATCAGTGTTCTTAATGGCTGAGCCATCTCTCCAGCCCTGACACTGAACTTCTGATCAAACGCATTATCTACCAGAGGGTGACTTTGAACTTCGGATCATCTTGCCTCCATTCTCAAGAACTGGAATCACAGGCACACACAACAATACCTTGTTTATGCAGTTCTGGGGATTGAACCCAGTACTTCATGTATGCTAGGGAATCGTGCTATCCACTGAACCACATCCCCAGATGTCCTTTGGTGCAAATTCAACCACTGGAGTCTACTTAGCCTATCTAGAGATCATTGGTAAGGCTTACTCTCCCTCACCCAGTAGTGCTTATTTTCCAATACTTATCAGACTAAGGCTGACCCACCACTCATTTCTCTTGCTGTACTCTGGACACTTGTCTGATTGAGTTGGCATGGGTGCTGTGTTCAATGCCACCATTTTGTAAGTTCATATGTACAAGCTTCCAGTGGCCTGAAAGCCACTGTGTCCCTATGTTCAAGAAATAAATCTGCTCTTATCATCTTTCTTCCCCTCTTTAGCAATGGCCCCTGATCCTTGGATGGGAGAGGTTTATATAGGAATCCTATAGGGACATGTGCTCTGAAATCTCTCATTCTTTAAATGTTGGCCAGTTGTGACCTTTTGTGTTCATTGCACACTGTTGTATAAGGCTTTAATGGTAAGCGTTGATGGATGTGCTAGTTTTCTCTCTACTCCATGTTTGACTGTTCCACGAGTCTTAGGTGTAGGGATTCTACTGTGGATTTGTCACCTAGGACTGGGCATCTCTCAGACATGTTCTCTCTAAGCAGTTGTGGGCTTCTGCACTAGCTCCATCTGTTGCTGAAGGAAGCTTCTTTGATGAGTGGTATAAAGAATACCTATCAGTAGATGTAGTTTGCTCTGCTGGTTGTTATGATTATTAGGCTTTAGGGTTGGGTTGGACCATTAATTGACACAAAGAACAACAAAAAAAAAAAAAACCAAAGAAACAAGAAAATAATGATCCAATAAAAATATGGGCTACAGAACTGAACAGAGACCTCTCCAATGAAGAAATAAAAATGACTAAAATATACCTTAAAGAGTGTTCAACATCCTTTGTAATAATAGAAATTCCGATAAAAACCACTTTAAGATTCCATTTTACACCAGTCAGACTGGCTAAGCTCAAGAGAACAAAAAACACCAAATCTCCATTGTGCAATAATCAATATAAACAAAAAACTATTTCATATTTATTTAAAAAGTAGGTGGCAAAATGGAGCTATCACCACCTGTGAGGTGGCTCAGTGGATAAAGGCTTGCTGCCAAGCCTAATGACCTGAGTTTGATCCCTGGAACCCATATGGTAGAAAGAGAAAACCAATTCCTGCTAGTTGTCCTCTGATCTTGACATGTATGCCCATCCATACACACATACACACAAAAAATATATGAATGTAGGAGAAAAAAATTAAGTAGAAGATAACAAAAATGAAAGTAATCATGCCTTACTAGGTCAAATGAAAATTTTTAATGTGCATTTACGGAGCTAAGGGTATATTGCATTGACAGAACTTATACCTTGTATGTGTAAGGTCCTGGCTCTGATTCATTGAACCATAAAAAGGTTTAAAGCATTTTGGTGGATACTTTATGAGAAGGTGACTACTTTGGCACTCCAAGATATGATAATATTTAAGTATTACAGCAAATAGAGAATATAGGGAAATATTAATTTCCTCGTGATCCATCTTGTAATTGTTTCAGTATGTACATTTCAATACACTTTATGATGGGGAAATGGTATTTTTAAGTAAGCTATTGAAGATATTTTTCTAAAAATACCCCCCCCCAGTCAGCCAAGCATGGGGTAGTTCAGTGACCCTGGTTAACTCACAGGAGTGAAGTGTAGTTTATGACATTAGGCCAGCAAACAGGTCGGGCATCCATGCAGATGACACAGGAAGAAAGGAAGGAGCATGGTACACAGTCCTGGGATTCTTTACTAAACATTCCAGATGTCCTAAGCTCAACGCACATAAAAAACTGTAAAGAAGGGATTCTCTGTTGAAAGATCTTATCAGAAGCTGCTTCATAATAGTAAGCACATGTAGGAAGCCAGGAAGAGCTGCTGTTTCCTTTTCCTTCCATAGCAGCAGAAATGCAAATTCTACTCCTTTGCTCAATTTTCTTAAACACATTCAACAGTGTTTGTGATTATGTGTAAAGCCTGTAGGCATAAGACCTCTGCATTCCCAATTAAAACACCAAAATCACATCACGGTATTTCTTGGGGCTAAGGCATGAAATAAGATAGAGAAGGTATTATAAACATTAATAAAGTTTGCCAGGTAATTCTTTTACCTAAGCTATGATACCAGAATAAAAATTCTGAAAGATAGTACAAAGAGAGATAGCTTAAAAAAAAAGATGGGTTTCATTTCCCCTGGCAATAATATACAAATTAAAATTCAAACAGCTTAACAACTACAAATTTTTTCTTTCTATAGTTTGAGCATCCTTAATTCAAAACTATTAAACCATAAACACTCAAAATTCTGAAACTTTTAAACATTTTCATGGGATGAGTTGGAAAACAGCCTCCTGTGGTGTGTCTCCATCAAACAGGTGCATCAAAATCTAGTACTCATTTACTTTCAAGCTATGATTATAAGGTTGTATAAAATAAATGATGTTTTAGCTTTAGCTTGAGTAACATATTCTCAAGATAAGGTACTATGTTTGCCCAAATCCTCCTGAATCTTAAAAAGTCCAAATTATGAACTGTTTCTGGCTATGAGAATTTAGATAGATTTTAAAATGTCAGTACAACATTTGATATGGACAAAGTATTATCAAAGTTTTCTTCACATAGTGAATTAATGACTAAACAGAAATTTCGAATGAACTTTTAGCCTATTTTCAAAACACTTTTTTCACACATTTCACACACACATTAATGTGTATGTGTGTGTGTGTGTGTGTGTGTGTAAGCGGCAAGAGATAGAGAAGGAAGGATGGAGAGAGAGAGAGAGAGAGAGAGAGAGAGAGAGAGAGAGAGAGAGAGAGCCTCTTTCAATACTGTGTGAGTGACAGGAAATCCAGTAATATTTTTTTTAAATCTAGTATTTCAGCCTAAGATCAAGTCTACTTCAACTGTGCATATCTGATGTTCAGGCAACCTAGAAAAATTGTAGCTTTTCATTGTATTTGGTCTTTTATAGTTCTCTCGGGAATGATATATTTTCTACACCTGATTTATATATATATATATATTGAACTATAACATTGCACAAAGGAAACAAACTCTTTCATTTAGAAGATTGGAATTTCTTCACACTATCTGTTCCAAAACCCAAGGCACATATTAAAGGGCCCTGCCTATCTCTTTGGTTATAGAACTTGGAGACCTGAGTCCGCTCACCTGCCTGCCTCTGCATCTAACTGCTTCGTCTAGAGACTCAATTAAAAAGTCCAGTCCATGGAGAAAAAAAACGTTTTCAAAAAAATGTTTTAAAAGCATAGAAAAAACTCTCATCTTTTAATATGTTCTATTTTATATTGTTTCCATGAATTTTTCGATGTAAAGAAAATCTCTAACAACTTTTAGAAATATGAACTATCGATAATCATTTCAATTTCTACCAGGCCACAGAATCCTAAAATATTTTGTGCTCTACAATTTTCCCATTTACCCAAGGGGGACATAGTTTACACAAAAATCAAGTCATCCTAATAAATAAAGTAAAATAATAATAAATAAAGGTGAAAGATAGGGGTTTAGTTTCATTCTTCTACCGGTGGAGATCCAGTTTTGCCAGCACCATTTGCTGAACATGCTGTCTTTCATCCATTGAATATTCTTGGCCCCTTTGTCAAATATCAGGTGGCTGAAATTGCATGTAGTCATATTTGGGTCTTCAATTTTGTTCCATTGATCTATAGGTCTATTTTTGTGCCAGTACCATGTTGTTTTTATGACTATAGC
>NW_008330115.1:524053-525873 GCF_000622305.1 Nannospalax galili
GGCTTTAATTATGTTGAGGTGTGTTCCCTCCAGTCCAATTCCCTCTAGGACTTTGAACATAAATGCATGCTGGATTTTGTCAAAAGTGTTTTCTGCATCTATTGAGATGACAATAGGGTTTTTGTCTTTGTGTCCATTTATATGATTAAGACGTTTATTGACTTTTGCATATTGAACCATCCCTGCATCTCTGGGATAAAGCCTACTTGATCATGGTAAATGATCTCTTTGATGTGTGTCTGTATGCGGCTTGCAAGTATCTTGTTGAGAATTTTTGCGTCTATGTTCATTAAGGATATCTGTCTGTAGTTTTCTTTTTTGGTTGCATCTTTACCTGGCTTTGGTTTTAGAGTGATGCTGGCCTCATAAAAGGAATTTGGAATTTCTCCCTCCATTTCTATCTTTTTGAATAAATTAAGTATTATTGGATGTAGATCTTCTTTAAGTGTCTGATAGAATTCTGCTATAAATCCACCTGGTCCTGGGATTTTTTTTTTTTTTTTTGGTCAGGAGGTTTTGTATTACTGTTTCAATTTCTTTTTGTGTTATGGGTCTGTTTAAGCTGTTAATCTCTTTTTGGTTTAATTTTGGTGGTTCCCATGCCTTTAGATATCCGTTCATTTCTTTTAGGTTTTCAAATTTAGTAGTATATAGGTTTTGAAAGTATTCCCTTATAATGTTCTGGATTTTTCTGGTGTCTGTTGTAATGTTTCCCTTTTCATTTCTGATTTTGTTGATTTGGAATTGCTCTTTCTTTTGGTTAACTGGGCTAGCAGTCTGTCAATCTTGTTTATCTTTTCAAAGAACCAGCTTTTGGAATCATTGATTCTTTGTGTTATTTTCTTTGTTTCAATTTCATTAATTTCTTCCCTGATTTTTGTTATTTCTTCTTGTCTGCTGGGTTTGGGTTTAATTTGTTGTTGCTTTTCAAGTGTCTTGAGTTGCAACGTTAAGTCGTTTATCTGTGTTCTTTCTGATTTTTTGATGTAGGCACTTAGAGCTATAAACTTCCCTCTAAGAACGGCTTTCAGCGTGTCCCAGAGGTTTTGTTGTGTTGTATTGTCCTTTTCATTTAATTCCAAGAATACTTTTATTTCGTTCTTAATTTCTCTTTTGACCCATTCATTATTCAGGAATGTGTTGTTTAATCTCCATGTGTTCATGTGGTGATTAGGGCTTATTCTAGTGTTGATTGTAAGCTTTATTGCATTGTGGTGTGATAGAATGCATGAAATTATTTCAGTCTCTTGGTATTTGTTGAGGTTTGTTTTGCGCCCCAGTATATGTTCAATTTTGGAGAAGGTTCCATGGGGTGTTGAGTAGAAAGTATGTCCTTTGGTGCTTGGGTGGAATACTCAGTAGATGTCTGTTAAGTTCATTTGATATATGGTATTGTTTAATTCAGGTGTCTGTTAACTCTCTGCCCTGTTGACCTATCTAATGGAGACTGTGGGTTATTGGAGTCGCCTACTATTAATGAGTTGGGGTTAATCTGGGTCTTAAGGTCCTGTAGTATTGTTTTTATGAAGTTGGGTGCACCGGAGTTTGGTGAATATATGTTCATGATTGTAATAGCTTCTTGATTCATTGTTCCTTTGATCAAAATGAAGTGGCCCTCTTTGTTTCTTCTGATTAGTTTTACTTTAAAGTCTATTCTGTTTCATTTGTCATTTCTTAGTGCATTTCCTTAGCATATTCTTTTCCATCCTTTTACTTAAGGTAGTGCCTATCTTTAAAGGTGAGAAGGGTTTCTTGCAGACAGCAAGGAGATGGATTTTGTTTCTTAATCCATTCACTTAGCCTGTGTCTTTTGACTGGGG
>NW_008330115.1:526097-527087 GCF_000622305.1 Nannospalax galili
TCTGATTTCGTGGACTTGAATTCCTTCAGCCTATTTATGTCATGGAAAATTTTTCTTTCCCCTTTGACTATAATAGACAGTTTGGCTGGGTGTAGTAATCTGAGTTGGCATCTGTGGTCATTTAAACTGGGAATACTTTGGTCCAGGCTCTTCTGGCTTTCATATTTTGCACTGAAAAGTCAGCTGTAATCCCAATGGGTTTTCCTTTATACATAATTTGTTGTTTTTCTTTTGCAGCTTTCAGTATTGTCTCTTTGTTCTGAATGTTTATAGTGTTTTTACTATTATGTGCCATGGAGAGTTTCTTTTCTGGTCCTGTCTGTTTGGTATTCTGTATGCTTCTTGTATGGGCATGTCTTTCTTTCGTTTTGGGAAATTTTCTTCCATGATTCTGTGGAAGATCTGGTCCTACTCTATTTTCCATTTCATTTATCCTGTTGGTGAGGCTTTCTCCTGTCATTTCTAATTGGCTTACTGAGTGTTTTGCTTCCTTCTTCATTTCAACCTGAGTACTCCTCAATATTTCTAGCTCTTTTCTGAATTCATTCAGATGTTTATCCCTACCTTCTTCAGTTCTTTGATTTCTTTGTGTGTTCTTTGAATTCACTGAATTCTTTTATCATGTTTATAATTGTCCTTTTGAGTTCCATGTCCTGCATATTCTCTAGTGCATTCTCATTGTACTCCTCTATAGTACTATTGGTATTTGGTGGGGATAAGTTATTTTGGTTTTTCATGTTATTATTTTTTCTCCATGATTTTGACATTTGATTATTGTTTTTTTCCCTCTCTGATTTTGATATGTGTATTTCTTTTGTAGTTTCTGATTATTGTGTGAGACTCAAGCCTTCATTTGTTGAGTTTAGGTCTGCTTCTTTTTGTAAACTTTATGTGCCTTTGTGGTTTACTTTCTCGACATGAAAAGCTGGTTGGTCTAGGCTTCAAGTTCTCACTTTTGATTTTATATTGGAGTGGCCAAATTGCTTTTGT
>NW_008330115.1:527194-561431 GCF_000622305.1 Nannospalax galili
TGGATCCCTCCAGGAAATATTTTGGCCTCAGGAATTCGGGGGTTGGACTGGCCTGGGAGCTGGGCCCAGGAAAGATGCTGGTCTAGGGCTGCCAGTGGCAGTGCCACCCAGAAATGCAAAGGGAGTAGGGGGTGGGAAGCAGCCCCAAAGGTTCCTGGGGGACTGCACCAAGGAACTGGTTTGGTCTGGATGCAAAGGATCCCGAAGAGGATAGGTCAGCCCCAGTGTACAAGAAAGAGGCTGGTGGGTTGTGCAGCCCAGGGAAGCAGAGGGAGGTGAGGGTGGGCCAGGCCCAGAGGGCTCCGGGCTCCTGGGGGACTGCACCAAGGAACTGGTTTGGTCTGGATGCAAAGGATCCCAGTGTACAAGAAAGAGGCTGGTGGGTTGTGCAGCCCAGGGAAGCAGAGGGAGGTGAGGGTGGGCCAGGCCCAGAGGGCTCCTGGGGACCCCAGAGGAACTGGTTTGGTCTGGATGCAAAGGATCAGGACTACCATGCCCAATATTTTATTATTTTTATTTTATGTGTATGCATGTTTTGCTTGCATGTATGTAAATGCACCACGTGCATGCAATGCCCATAGAGGCCAGAAGAAGGCATCAGATTCCCTGGAACTGGAGTTACAGATAGGTGTTAGCCACCATGTGGGCTCTGGGAATGGAGTCCATGGTCTTTGCAAGAACAATGGCAGGACCCAAGAGGGTAAATAAATAAATAAATAAATAAATAAATAAATACTTCTTACTGCTAGGCTTAGAAGATGGCAAATATTCAACCTATAGTAGGTGAATAGGCATGTACTCTCATAGGAAACTTGTATTCATTCAGTTAATAAGCATTTACTGAGTGGGTATTATGCTAGATGCTGAGGATGGTGAAATAAATGGTAACCTTGACTAGAAGATGATTCAGCTCTGTAGATTCATTCAGCTCAACACAAGTCTATGTGTGATGGAAAGGAGTTAGGATGGGAAGGAGAAAAAGAAGGTAGGAGGGAGAGAGGAAAAAATGTGCACTATGAAATTTTTTAATTGCAGTATTCTTGATTCGGACTCATTGTTACTGTGATCTATAATAAAAACAGAATACAATCAAGGAAGGAAAAGTCAGAAGATAATATTGTTTGCTTTTGGTGATTAAAAGTGTTCCACTGAGAAATTGTTTATTATTATTTGCTACAAACTGCCAGCTATTAGAAACTACAATCTCAACATCAATCTCCTCCACTGCTTTGTTCGCCCTGCTTCACCCTGTTCTAGTGGCTGCTAGGAATAACACCAAAGAATCTGCTTTCCAGTGGACCGTGAAATTAAAGCTCAGCAAACTGAAACAGCCAGTGTGTCTCATTCTTGGGTAAGGCACAATCTCTGCAGTTAGTAAAGAATGCAAAGCTAGAAACTCAAGTCTCTAGGAAAATGTATAAGCCTTGATGGTTGGGATGATGAATACAAGGAGATACAGTAAAGCCTGAATATTTTGAGGAGGGGACTATGCTGTAGAAAGAATGTCCAGAAATCTGACTTTGATTGAATAATTAATTTCTCATGTTTATATTATTGTAGTTTTATTGAATTTTTGTGGTATTCATACATTTTAATTCTATCTAGATCCCCTCCACATCCCCTCTTCCCCTTACTATTGCACACCCAATTTAATGTATTCTATTATATACCTAACAAGGCCTAGAGTGTCTGAATGTCTCCAAATGTCCTTTAGCATGGATTCATCCAGTGGAGTCTGGGTAACCCACTGAGAGTCACATCCTTGAAAGAGACTGTCTCTCCCACTCCCAGAAGCCACCAGTTGCTATTAGTTCCTCAGATAAGGTTGGGGTTTCTTACCTACTTCTCCATGTCTATGCTGTAATTTTTTTTCAATGTATATTTTTATTGAATTTTTGTGGTTTTTGTATAATACATCTTAATTGTATTTTGATCCCTCTCCTATCTACACCCCACCATAGCCTTCCCATTGGATTTCATGCATTCTGTCCTATATATTAAGGCCTATGGCACCAACTTTATGTTCTCAGATGTCTCTCAGCATGCGTTCACTCTATCTATCATCACTCCCTTGAAGAAAATCAACTCTTCCCTCACCCAGCAGTAATCAGCTACGAATAGTTCCTCAGCTAAGGTTGAAACTTTCCATCCACTTCCCCAGTTCTATGCCATTTTTTATCTGATTGAGTTTTCATAGGTCTTGTGCATACTGGTACCACTACTGTAAGTTCATATGAACAAGTGAACCTATAAGACAGTGTTTTCTTATGGTCACACACCACTCTATAATTTTTTATAAGCAATATAAACACTTCTTCCTAGAAAAAGAGTAAGAGACAGAATATTTTTTAAAAGATTTATTTAACATCTATGTGTGTTTGCCTGAATGAGTTTATGTGCACCATGTGTGTGCAAGAGTTTGCTGAGGCCAGAAGAGGGCATCAGATCCCATGGAGCTGGAGTTACACAAGGTTATGAGCTGCCATATGATTGCTTGGAACTGAACTATTGTCATCCACAAGGGCAATAAGCAGCTTTACCTTCTGAGCCATGTCTCCAGCCCCCAGAATTAAAGTCTTAAATATGGGATCTCTGCTTGTTCTAATCATATAAAACTCTTCTCCAGAATTGATATATGACAACTGAGACTTTAAATTTCTCATAGTTATGTGCAAGTGCAGGACATTGCTTATAGTCCTTTAAATGACTGATTTAGTCTTACAACAGAGCATTGTTAAAAACTGGTACTTACTGAGCTCTTCATCATAAGCCCAATCACATATAATTGTAAGAAATTCACGACTGGTCCTTTCATGAGAGCATTAAGGATGCTGAATGATTATTTTTCAATTGATTGCAATACTGTGGGGATGGTCATGAATTCATCTTTTACCTGTAATCTGTTTTAGACTGTGTTCAGATAGAGTCTAGAAAGAGCATTTTAACATTTCCACCATTCTTCTGTTTGATCACTTCATAATCACAGGAACTCTCCAGAGCCATATGATGGTTCTGTTTTGATATATAGTATTTGAAGAAAGATCTAGGTCTTAGAGGTACACTGTAAAGTGAAATAAGGGCAGATGCACAAGTCTGGTCCCTTCAGCATTAATGTAGGTCCCATACTTTCCAACTCGAGCAAGTTATTCTTCCATCCTGGACCCTGAATTTTTTAGCAGTACAATGCACATTTGCCTGAGATGTTTTGGGTGTCATATTGAATTAGTCTTATTTTACCCTTACAAATAGCAATCTTTATGCTATAAATGAAATTTTGAAAATTGGAGCTCTAGAAGCTGCAGAGATGGCTCAGTGGTTAACAGCACTGACTGCTCTTACAGAAGACCTGGGTTCAAAGCCCAGCACCTACATGGCAGCTAACAACCATCTGTAACTCCAGTTCCAGGGGACCCAACACTCTCTTCTGTCCTCTGCTGGCACTACACAACACAGGTGCATTTACACACATGTAGGCATAGCAACCATACACATGAAATAAAAATAAATAAATAAATAACTGGAGATTTAATTTCTTTGCAAATATGGTCTGTCTAATGGATCTAAGATTCAAATTGAGAAATCCAACTAAAATCCTTCTAAAGTAAAATATATGTATATAATACAGAAAGCTGTTCAGTCTTTTATTCCACCATTTCTGAAGTAGAGGCAGTCCAGGCAAGCCAGATGTCCACCAAGCTCCAGGCCAGGAACCACACAATGAGACCCTGTCTCAACAAAACAAAAAGCTTTGTTCTGTCCAGTGTACACACTCCTGACATCCAAGCAAGGAAAACACTGAAACAATGTCAAAAATTGTTTTCCAAAACTCCCTATCATCCTCCCACTTAAAAATCATTGTAAACAGATATAGCTCACCCTACATTGTGGAGCCTGTGGTACTGATACAACCTGCCTCGCTCACTCTTCAGGGGAGATCTCGGCAGTCCCCTCTACCTCACAGAACCTAGGGCACACTGTCCCAGATTAGCATCATGATTTACATAGTAAGGGTATTACAGATATGCCAATAATCAGTCAGAAGTCCTCTGGGTATAAGGTCTTTTATTATATTTTTTGCTAACACAATATCTTTGGATTTTTCTCCATCTCTGGAATAATTGTACGTGAAGTCTAGCTTTAGTGTTTATTTCAAGTAACTCAAACATGAAGCTAAATAAGAGTGAAGCCCTAAGAAAGAAGGATCTGGAAAATAACCAATAGAAAACAAACGAAGAGTGTCTAAGGATTGCAAAACAAATTAGAGTGGCTAGCCTTCCCTGAAGTGCCAGTGTGTGTGTGCTTGGTGACTAAAGAAAGGATAGAAATGCTAGAGGCAAAAGTTCACAACTGCGGTCAACAGAAGAAATCGCGTAGCTATGCCCCGTGCCAAAATTCGCATTTCTAATCCTAGAAGCAGCACTGAACATACAAGAGGCGAAATTATAAAGGTTTGCATGAATATTCTTTGTTGGTAGAGATAGACCAAGTGGAAAACTAAAAAATAGTCAGATGATCAATAGAACAATTCTGCAAAAATTAGACTTTAATTGACAACAGGATGATAAACTGGACTTAGGGCTCCAAGGGCTGGATACCGAGTAGGAAAGCCTGTGTGGACTGACACCTACCAAGATCTCTAAAGGGAGAACAGATACCAGGTCTTCAGAATGAATCTAGCAGTGCCTAGCCTCACTCAGCTAAGCCTCACTCTACAGGCATTTTGAAAATATCTAGTCCTGATCCTAGCTCAAAGACAATAACATTATTGCAGCTCACATGGGAACTGTGTCAGGGAGAATTTGCCTATACTGTTATCAGAGAAGACAGATGGCCCTAAGATACAGAAGGTAGATGAAGCACAAGGAAAACAGCAATAAATGGCAAGACAGTTGCACACAGGAAGCAACAATAAATCAAAATAAAATAAAAAGGTCTTAGAAGAATGAGGAAACAATCTGGAAGAAAGTATAACTCAAATAAGATTCTTAGAATTGGTTCATTTTAATTAATTTATTTTTAAAATATTTTTATTTATTATTTTTATTTTATGTGTATGAGTGTATTGCCTGCATGTATGTGAGTGCACCCATGTCACGCAATGCCGTGGACGTCAGAAGAGGGCATTGGATTCCCCTGGAACTGGAGTTAAGTACGGTGCATAGCTGCCATGTGGGTACTGGGAATTGAACACGGGTCCTCTACAATCACAGTCAGAGTTCTTAACACCTAAGCCCTCTCTCCAGCCCCGGTTCATTTTAATTTATGATAAATACAAATAAAAATGATATCACAGAATTACAAAAGAAGATTGAGTCCTGGTTAGTTTTAACTATACAACCTAGAATTATCTGGGAAGAGAAACCCAGCTGTAATCGCCTGGATGAGGTTCACCTGTGGCACGGCATGTCCATTGCATTGTCTTGCTTGTTACCTAATGTGGGAGGATGCAGCCCACTGAGGGGGCCCCCATTCCCACCCAGGTGGCCCTGAGCGATCTACAAAAGCTAGTTGAGCATATATATGTCTGCTTGCTACTGAACAAGCAGCATCCTATGTGATTCTTTATCCGTTGGCTGCAAACTAAGTATTTAACAATGTAGTCTTTAGTGCCATCTGCCTAGCTTTGAATCCTAACTCTATCACTGTATATCTTCAGCAAGGCTCTAAAATAGTTTTGCATTGGTTTCTTCATTTATAAAAACTGCACATAATAAAATTTACTTTAAAATGTCAGGTGATGCTGTGGGAAATAACAAGCATCTCTGCCTTCCGGCACTTTGAGGCCCTACCTTGACTTCCTTCAATGTTTGACTACTACCTGGATTTTTAAGCCAAATAAGCCCTCCACCCCTTCAATTGCTTCTGGACAGTGTACTTGTCACAGGAACAGAAATGAAGCTAGAACATCTAGAGCATCTAAATTCATGGCTCAGAATCCATGTAAAAAAGCCAGGCATGGTGATGTGGGCTTGGAATCCCAGTGCTGAGGAGACTGGGCCCTAGGGCCCAGGGGTCAGCCAGTCTAGCCTAATTGGGATGCTCTAGGCCAGTTAGAGTCTCTCTCCAAACAACAGGTGAACTCATTTCAAGAAACAACAGCAAATTTTTCCCTTAGCTTTCACCCATACCTACACACACATGCACACACATACATACCCACATGTGTCCACAGGAACACACACACATGGACACAAACACACACCCAACTAGGATATTAAAGTGACAATGATGAGGTAACATTTGGACTAGGGAATATGACTATGAGCAAAACCAGTATAATTTCTTTTCAAAAAATATTTTTCTTTTCCATGTATGCATATTTTACTCACATATATATGAGCATACCACATGCATGCAGTGCCTGAAGAGAGCAGGCATGGGCATCAGATCCCCTGGTACTGAAGTTACTTATGATTTTTAGCGACCACGTGGGTGCTGGGAACTGAACCTGGGTCTTCTGTAAGAACAGCCACTACTCTGAACCACTGAGCCATTTCTATAGACCCCCAAATGAGTATAATTTATTAATTAATAAGAGCATTAAAAATAACAAAGGAAACGGTGAAATTTCTAAATTTTAAATCAACGGTTTCAGTGATGTAGTACGTAGATTAATCTCATCAATCTCCTTGGCAGAATAATGGGAACAAATCAAAACAACTGAAATGATTGCTACGGCAGGAAGACCAAGGGTGAAACCATGAAGAAACTTATTACACATTAAATGCAGAATCACTAACACATCTGCCAAGAGAAAGGACTAGAGCTGCCCATCAAAACAGTGGAGACTGAAAGCTGAAAATTTTAAGACAATAGAATGCAGAAAAGGTAAATAAGCTCCTTGATTTCAAGATTAGTTCCAGTTAAGTGATTAAAATACAAGAGGGACATATGGTGAGGTGAAGAGTTACAGTAACTTCAGAGTGTTAATGCCTTCAGCCTTCAGAGCAGAGAGGGCGAAATGGAGGGAAGTCAAGTTCCTGGGATTGCCATGGTCATCTCAATTGTGATTCTGACATTCAGGAAGTTTCTATAGAAATATTTACTTGTGTGGAAGAAACATTTATGCAGCTTTTACAAATTGCTTCAATTTCACATTCCTTTTTGGCTGTAAATTTCAAAAAAAAATCAAACCTAATATTTCCTACAAATTTTCCCCTTTCTCTGTATCAATCTATGATTCCATTATAGAAATTCAAAGAGATGGTTGTGCAGTAATGTTCATGAAATGTTAGCACAGATTTCTTCATGATGAGGAGGTATAGTTTCCTTGCTTTCTCCCTCACATTTTCAGTATTGTAAGCTCTTTTCACTGAGAATTTGTTCATTTCTTATTGTTAACAAAATTATTCCTTTTGTGCTTATAGTGTGCTAGTGTTCATTCTGGGTGCTTTGCAGACATTACCTCAATTTTCAGAACATTATAAAGTAAATTTTATGACTTTCATTTTTTACAAATAAAGAAACTGAAGCACAGACAGTTGTAGGACCTTTCTCAAGATTAAGAGATAAAGTGGCAGAGTCAGGACTCAAGCTCAGGCAGGTAGCTTTAGAGTCTGCCTTCCTATGCACTGTATGATTCAGAATCCAGTAAATCACTTAATAACACTATAATATTTAAATTGATATAAAATGATGTAATATAGATTGTCAATATTTTTAAATCTCATTAAAATTATGTAGTACAAATGATTTATCTTCAGGATATTTTGACCATTTTTAAATATTTTCATCTATGTAGATTTTGCAGATAACTATCATTTAAAAAGTCTCGAAATCTGTAGAATTTAACTCTATCAATAGGTAAGTGCTTTTCCATTAGCCTATGATGTCTAGAAAGGGCAATGCCCCCCCAACCCCATTATAGGGTAACTCCTTTAAATCTCTTCTTATGGTGTATATAAAGTTTAAGATACTTCTATAATAGTAGGTTTTCCTCAGTGCCAGGAATGAACTCCTTCTGCTGATCAGGAGTCCCTTAGACCCTCAAACAGTACTGTCCATTGCCCCTGATTTGGTTACCTACCAGACCTGGACGATGAGAACCTATTGCTGAAGACACTGCATCCATGAGCTGTAGCGAAAACAAGGAGAAATCAAGCTAGTGAGACTTCAGAGCCTCATCCCTATTGGCCAGTGTTCACAGTGTTGGAAGGTGCTATGCACACTACCAGAAGGAAAAATAAAACATCAACTTTACCCATCTGTGAATTCTATGAGTTACAATAACAACTGGCCTGGCAAGATGCCCAATTGTTCAATAGTGGCACAAATATTATGGGAGTAATCAACCACTCTTTAACTGAATTTAAGGTCATAGGAAGGAACCCATTACTTGCATTTATATCAGGCTTAGGAACATGAGGCTACACAAGTCAAGGACATAGGGGTGAGCCTAACAGTTTTCTACTAAAAAGTTATATTAAATTGACTCTTAAGGAGTTATTGTTATACCCATAGATTTAATGTATCTCTCAACTTTCACCAGCAAAGTTTCTTTGTGTAGCAGATGGTGATTAGCACAGAAATCCACAACTGGCCCATGCACAGAGAACAAGAGGCCACAGGTGCTTATCCCTGAATGAACAAGATAACTATTTCAAACTTTGTATTAGTCAGGGTTCTCCAAAGAAACAGAACCAGTAGAATGAATATATATGTAAAGAGATTTATCACCTTAGTTCACAGGATAGAGTCCGAGTAGTCCAACAATGGCTGCACCACACTGGAGAGGATGAGAATCTGTAGTTGCTCAGTCCACAAGGCTGGATGTCTCAATAGTCTCAATCTGGCACTGAAGGTCTGACAAACTCCAAAAGATCAGCTAGTCTTCATTCTACAGCAGCAAGATGAACTCACCAGCGAGAGAGAAGGTAAACAGCAAGAAGCCTGGCATTCTCCTCTGCCTTAGCCTTTTATACCGGCTGCCATCAGAAGGTAACACCCACATCTAGGGTGTGTCTTCCAGCTTCAGATGATCCAATCAAGAAGATCTCTTTCATTTCAGTTAATCCTAGATCCAGTCAAGTTGACACCCAGGATTAGCCATCACAAGTCCACCCCTTGTCAACTTGACACCCAATAGCATCTCTGTATGTCATGCATAATTTTCAAATGAAAACAATGTTGAGGTCATAATTTCACCTAACATGATATAACTATCTCATCATACAATGACCAATGCATTATATATCTTAGAGTAGGTGATAAGGTCTTCAAGGAACGCCTAGTCCTTTAGTGTCACATAACCCAATATAATCATGTAGGTTCATAACACTTAACCACTTAACACATCTCAATTACACATTCAAAAAAGAGAAACTCAAGAATCTGCCTAACATATGTGTATACATGCCCGAGCCTATTCTTAACCAACTAGGACAAAAATACTCAGGTCAACTACAATCCACGTTTCTGCAACTAGCCACGAGGCCTAAGTTGGTATTTGTAATACCTTCCTCTACTACCCATTCTGTATTTCCTCCACCATCAGCAAGCACCTCTGTAGGTCTTGGCTTTTTCCCTGGAGGAGTGACCCATACTTTCATCCCTGAAGGATCTGGGCCATTTGTTTTCCTGTCTAGACTGGGTTGTTGCAGTTTCCCATTGACCTTAATCACAGGACATGGTAACACCAAAAGTCACCCTAAGGAATCTCCTGCCTTCCAGATAAAATGTTCATTACCTCCATTGTGGAGAACCAGTCCAATTTCCCCCTGGTAGTCTGGGTGAGTCACCCCTCCTAATACTGTTATTCATTTATTAGCCTGCTGACTTAAGGGCATCAGAAGCCCAAAGTGTCCAGGAGAAGTCTTAGCTTCTAGTTCAACAGAATGTTTGTTGTCTCTCCTGGCAGGAGCACTCCCTCCTCTGGAACCAAAATATCCAAGTAGTAGAGTGCAAAGTCGAGAGTACAGGAAGCAAAAATTTTCATAGAGGGTCACCAGGGGTGATAATGAGTGGAATCATTCCCACTTCCACCCCTTGATTCCTGGACCCGTGAATCCTGGCTATAGGAGAAACTGTACCATATATTGGATGCTGATTCAAAGCATACACTGCCTTCTGGAGGACCCTGCCCCAGCCCTCCAGGCTATTGCCACCTAATTGGCACTGTAACTGTGTCTTTAAGAGACCATTCCATCGTTCTATCAAGCCAGCTGCTTCAGGATGGTGGGGAACATGGTAAGACCAGTGGATTCCATGACCATGGGCCCACTATCATACTTCTTTGGCTGTGAAGTGAGTTCCCTGGTCAGAACGATGCTGTGTGGAATAACATGACAGTGGATAAGGCATTCTGTAAGTCCCTGGATAGTAGTTTTGGCAGAAGCATTATGTGCAGGAAAGGCAAATCTATTACCAGAATAAGTGTCTATTCCTGTAAGGACAAAACACTGTCCCCTCCAAGATGGAAGTGGTCCAACGTAGTCAACCTGCCACCAGGTTGCAGGCTGATCAGCATGGGGAACAGTGCCATATCAGGGGCTCAGTGTTGGTCTCTGCTGTTGGCAGATCTCGCACTCAGCAGTAGCTTTAGCCAGGTCAGCTTTCGTGAGTGGGAGTCCATGGTGTTGAGCCCATGCATAACCTCCATCTCTGCCACCATGGCCACTTTGTTCATGGACCCATTGAGCAATGACAGGGATAGCTGAAGAAAGAGGCTGACAGTCCACAGCGCGGGTCATCCGATCTACTTGATTATTAAACTCATCTTCTGCTGAAGCCACTTTTTGATGAGCATTTACGTGAGACACAAGTATGTTCACATCCTTTGCCCATTTGGAGAGATCTATCCACATACTTCTTCCTCAAATGTCTTTCTCACCAATTTTCCAATCATGCTCTTTCCAAGTCCCTGACCATCCAGCCAAACCATTGACTACAACCCATGAATCAGTATATAATCGCACTTCTGGCCATTTCTCCTTCCAAGAAAAATGCATGACTATGTGCACTGCACAAAGTTCTGCCCTCTGTGAAGACTTTCCTTCCCCAGTGTTCTTCAGGGCTGTTCCAGAGGTTGGCTGTAATGCACAGCTGTCCACTTCTGAGTGGTGCCTGCATAGCGTGCAGAACCATCTGTAAAGCAAGCCCTAGTCTTCTCTTCCTCAGTCAACCGATCATAGGGAAGCCCCATGAAGCCATACGTGTGTGCTTGAGAACAGGAGGCATCGTAACAGGAGTAGGAACCATAGGCATTTGGGCAACTTCTTCATGTAACTTGCTTGTGCCCTCTGGACCTGCTCAAGCCCCATCACATATATACTACTTCCATTTGATAATGGATTGTTGCTGTTCATGGCCTACTTTATGGCTTGGGGGGTCAGATAACACCCAGCTCATGATGGGCAGCTCTGATCACATGGTGACTTGGTGGCCTGTTGTCAAATGTTCAGTTTCCAGTAAGGCCCAATACCAGGCTAAGAGCTGTCTCTCAAAGGGAGAATAGTTGTCCGCAGAATAAGGCAAAGCCTTACTCTAAAATACCAATGGCCTCTGTTGTGATTCCCCTATGGGACCTGCCAGAGACTCCAAACAGCATCTTTATCTGCCACTGATACCTCAAGCACCATCGGGTCTGCTGGATCATATGGCCCAAGGGGCAGAGCAGCTTATACAGCAGCCTGGACCTGCTGAAGGGCCCTTTCTTGTTCCAGGCCCCACTCAAAGGTAGCTGCCTTCCAAGTCACTTGATATATGGGTCTTAGTAACACACCCAGATGAGGAATGTGCTGCCTTCAGAATCCAAACAGGCCCACCAAGGGTTGTGCTTCTTTCTTCATGGAGGGAGGGGCCAAATACAACAACTTTTTCTTCACCTTAGAAGGAATGTCTCTGCATGCTCCACACCACTGAACTCCTAGAAATTTCACCGAGGTAGAAGGCCCTTGAATTTTGGTTGGATTTATTTCCCATCCTCTCATGCACATATGCTTAACCAACAAGTCTAGACTGTCTGCTACCTCCTGCTCACTGGATACAGTCAGCATAACATCATCAATATAGTGGACCAGTGTGACATTTCATGGAAGGGTTAGGCAATCAAGGTCCTTCCGAACCAAGTTATGGCACAAAGCTGGAGAATTAATATACCCTTGAGGTAGGACAGTAAAGGTATACTGTTGGCCTTGCCAGCTGAAAGCAAATTGCTTCTGGTGGTTATTATGAACTGGTATTGAGAAGAAAGCATTTACCAAATCAATAGCTGCATACCAGGTAGCAGGAGACGTATTAATCTGCTCGAGTAAGGAAACCACATCTGGTACAGTAGCTGCAATTGGTGTCACTACTTGATTAAGTTTTCGATAGTCAACTGTCATTCTCCATGGCCCATCTGTCTTCTGCACAGGCCAATAGGAGAGTTAAAGGGAGATGTGGTAGGAATCACCATCCCTGCATCTTTCATATCCTTGATGGTAGCACTAATTTCTGCAATCCCTCCAGGGATGCTATACTGTTTTTGGTTCACTATTTTCCCTGGCAGAGGCAATTCCAGTGGTTTCCATTTGGCCTTTCTAACCATAATAGCCTTCACTCCACAGGTCAGGGAACCAATGTGGGGATTCTGCCAATTCCTAAATATATCTATCCCAATTATACATTCTGGTACTGGGGAAATAACCACAGGATGAGTTCGGGGACCCACTGGGCCCACTGTTAGTTGGACTTCAGCCAAAACTCCATTTACCACCTGACCTCCATAAGCCCCTACTTTAACTGGAGGGCCACAGTGCTTTTTAGGATCTCCCGGATTCAGTGTCAGCTCAGATCCAGTAATCAATAGGCTGCAGAATGTCTGACTATTTCCTTTCCCCCAATGTACAGTTACTCTAGTAAAAGGCTGCAGGTCCCTCTGGGGAAGGATGGGTGAGAGGTGAACAGCATAACTCTTTGAGACTGTGACAAAGTCCTTCCTCAAGGGCATCCAACCTTCCCTTCATTAAAGGGGTTCTGGGTCTGTAAACTATTTCAAGTCTGGAAATTGGTTGACTGAGCGAGATTCTCTATTGCTACCATCCAATACTTACTTCCTGTCATTTGTCCTAGAGCTTTTCTGCTTATATAGATAAAATAAAAACTTAGTAGGCTTCTTATGTATGTGGTCCCTGGAAACACCATGATTGATTAGCCAGTACCACAGGTCCATTCAAGTCATGCCATTGTAGGTATTGTTTTACCTTTCCTGCCCATTACAATAAGTACACTCACCTTGTCTTTGGTAATTCAATACTGCCACCTGCCACCTACTCCGAGATCCTGCTACACCTACTATATTTACATTTAATTTATGAAATTGAGCAGCAGCATCTTCAACTGTAAGATTTGGCATAAAGAAAAGAGCAAAAACAAAGCTCTTCAAACGTTCTGGTATCTCTCTCAGTACTTTCCATCTTATAAAATCAGTAAAAGGCATGTCCTCTGGGCCCTCCCATTGTGGAGGATTTGGTGTTGCACTTTGAAACCACTTGAGCATACCAATTTGCCTAAGCCTTACAATCCCTTCATCAACACTAAGCCAAGGGATATCAGATACCTCCAGCTCTCTGTCAGTAGGCCATCTTTTGATGAATACCTCAGCCAACCAATCAGATAAACTTTTAACACCCTTTTTAACTCCATGAGCTTCCATATTAAACCTAGATCTCCAGTCAGGGGGCCCATGTCAATAAACAGCCTGATCCAATTTTATGTTCCTTCCACCATTATCTCATACCCTAAAAATCCATTCCCAGACATATTCATTAGACTTCTGCTTGAAAGAATTAGCAAATTCACTAAGTTCTTTAGTGGTGTAGCGCACCTCCTCATGGACCACACTTTCTGTCTCTCCTCTAGGGGCCTGTTTAGCTTTGAGTCTGGTTATAGTTCTAGAGGCAACAACAACTGGGCCCTGAGGGACGTCCGCTTTGTCTTGCTGAATGGTATTAGCTTCCTCAATGGGATTAGTTGCCTCAGGCAAGGGTGGGGAGGTTGGGTCTGCTGAGGGTGGGGACATTAATTCATCAGGTGAATCAAAATCCTCAGCCTCCTCAGGGTTCTCCCACACATCTCCATCCCCACATGTCAGGATTCCAGTCTTTCCCTACCAATGCCCTCACATTTACTGCTGACACCCTTCGAGGCTGGGAATTAAATTTGCATTGTAGGTCAACCAAACATATAATAAGGGCTCCAGCTTGATTTTCGGCAGCTTTAGCTCTCTGGCTGCTGGAGAGAAGATTCTCTTCCAGGGCACACTTGGAAACATTTAAATTGTTGATTCGAATACGGAGCTTGTCAATTTTATCATTAAGCTCATTGTTTATCTTCATCACATTATCCAGAGATGCTAGAAGTAACCAGCCAGCATCACTATTTTTCTTATTTTTCCACAAATTGTCAAATGTTTTATGTAGTTGGGGACCCCTGTTGTGTAAAGTAGCAGCCTCTCCATGTCCGGATAGCCTATGGGCTCGGCTTCATATGCAGAGACTCCTTTTATCAGCAGGGTGCCTTCCTGGCATCTTCCTGACTCATCTTTTGAAGTAGCCATGGCCTCTGGCTCTGGAACTGCCAGGTTTTCCTGTGTGATTTTCAGGCAGTCTGACAGCCTGGCAGGAGCCCACTTCCATATGTAAATAGGGCATCCTGCAAAGTACCTATCATCTAAGGCTTTTACCACTACCCCCACAGTATAAAGTATCCTGGTTTTCCCTCAATAATCGGAGCTGGATCACTAAGACTTGGAGCCGAGCTGAGTCACTGAATAAAGGGGCTGTACCACTGACTGAGCTGAGTTCTGTGTCTTACTGCCTACGATCCAGCCTTCCTGGAGAGAGCTGTCTCTTCGTAAACCGCGACTCACAGATATCCAGCTTTCGCCGTCTCTGCATCTTCCCACGCGATCCAGCAGCTGCCGGATCTCGTATTTCGAGGAAGTGCACGGTGGATTGGGATGGAACCCGACCGGGCCAGCCCCGGTAGCAGAGAGCCACAGCGATGCAGAGAAGCAGGGACCTGCCTGGGAGCGCAGCGATCAATAGAGTCGCCAGCACCCAGTAGATGCGGAGACCCACAGCAACGCGGTGCTGGACACACGCGCACCCCAGCAATGCGGTGCATGACCCACCGCACCCCAGCGGCCCGTGGGAGACCGGCGCCACGCCCAGCAGCTGGCGCCCTGAGATCCCCGCACGCCCATATAGAGTCACTAAATTTCTTGCTCTTCACAAGAGGTAAGTTAGGAGATTCAAAAGGGTCTATCTCCATAATTGTTTCAAATAGTCTACACCATGGATTTTCAGTACTCTCCATGCTATCTGAAGACTCTGAGTTGGAGAGCCTGCTCCAAATACCAACAAGCCCATTAAAGAAATTCATTAAGTAGCATTAGCACCAGGACTAGGAAAGGGCCTGTACTAGTCAGGTTCTCCAAAGAAACAGAATCGGTAGAATGAATATATATGTATAGAGATTTATCAACTTAGCTCACAGGATAGAGCCCGAGTAGTCCAACAATGGCTGCACCACACTGGAGAGCCTGAGAATCCATAGTTGCTCAGTCCACAAGGCTGGATATCTCAGTAGTCCCAATCTGGCACTGAAGGTCTGACAAATTCCAAAAGATCAGCTAGTCTTCAGTCTACAGCAGCAAGATGAACTCACCAGTGAGAGAGTAGGCAAGAAGCCTGCCTGGTGTTCTCCTCTGCCTTGGCCATCAGAAGGTAACACCCACATTTAGGGTGTGCCTTCCAGCTTCAGATGATCCAATCAAGATCTTTCATTTCAGTTAATCCCAGATCCAGTTAAATTGACACCCAGGATTAGCCATCACAAACTTCTACATCCCAGGGCTCAGGAATCATTGCAGAAGTGGGGGGGGGGTGTAGGAGCTAGAGTTGGTGAATGACTAGAAGGAAAACAGAGTTTTCCAAACAGCTGGTCGATTACACTTATGAAGTCACAGCAATGATGGCAGTTTGTACAATTCCCATGCAAGATCAAACAAGAAAAAAATCCCAGCACAGACAGGAAGGAAGAATCTCCTAAGAATCTCCCCACCTAAGAAATTGTGTCAACAGACGGCTTCTGGGAGGGGCAGAGAGAGTCTTTTTTAAGCATGAGTCTCCTGGTACATTAACCAGCCTCCAGTCGATAGCCCCACACTGAAGGACATTTGGAGATACAAATAAGGCTCTATAGACCATATAGAGAGAGAACAGAATATATTGAGTTGGGCAGGAGGCAATAAGGGGAGGTGTGGATAGGCAAAATGATCTAAATATCATCAAATTATACTGTATGAAATTTTCAAAAAATTCAGTATAAAAGAAGGTAATTGCTCAATATACAGTTAAAATGTAATTTTGAAATTATATAGAAATGTGTGTGTGTGTGTGTGTGTGTGTGTGTGTGTGTGTGTGAATCAGTTTGACTAAAATCTGGCAAAACAGACGTTTTTTAATACATGGATATAAGGTGACAGTTTTAAAGTCACACTATTTTCCCTATACCATGTCTTTTATGATTATAGCACTCTAATATGGACTGAGTTCTGGTGTGGAAATCCACCCGGCATTGCTCTTTGTGCTCAGGATTGTTTTGGCTATCCAGGATGTGTTTTCATGTGATTCTTAGAATGAATTGTTCTATTTCTGTGAAGAATGTCATAAGGATTTTGATCGGGATTGCATTGAATCTATAAATTGTTTTTGGCAGAATGATTATTTTCACTCTACTGATTCTATAGATCAATGAGTATGAGAGGTCTTTCCATCTTCTTGTGTCTTCCTCAATCTCTTTCCTCGAAGATTTAAAGTTTTCTTTGAGTAGGTTTTTAATGTCTTTGGTTAAGTTTATGCCTAGAAATTTTTTTTTGAGGCTCCTTCAAATGGAAGTGTTCTCCTGAACTCTTTCTCTGATTGCTTGTTATTAATATATAGAAATGCTACTGATTTTTGTAGATTGATTTTTGTGACCTGCCACTTTGATGAAAGTGTTGATCATTTCTACTTTCTGGTAGAATTTTTAGGATCTTTTATGTATAATATCATATCATATGCAAATAAGGATTATTTGATCTCTTCTGATTAGTGCCCTTTTGTTCCTTCATTTCCTTCTCGTCTTACTGCTCCAGCTAGAGTTTCAAGTACTATTTTTAAGAGGAGTATGAATAGCAAACTGCATGTCCAGTTTCTGATTCTTTTGCTGACATTTAAACTCCTGTTTTCTCCATTTTCAGAATCTTTTAAAATTAGATACCATAATTTAAAATATTCACACATTAGAAAAAAGTGATTCCTTTCATAATTTGCAAAAATGAATGTCCTGCAGGGTGACTTTGATGCTTATGTTGTATATTTGTATGTAAATTCGAGAAATAAATTCTTTCTTCTGTATATAATTTATTTACTATCTGGAAGTTTATAAATATACAAGAGAATCTGTATAACATCCAGCACTGTGTGCTGATAGTGATCTCAAATTTATTGTGTATAGTTTTACTCTAAGCCATACTTGGAGATCTTATTTAATCATCTCTAGGAAAAAAATGTGTAAAAGTTCAAGAAAACTGCTAGACTTAGAAGGAAATGTTACCATGTAGGTGACCTTTTTATCCACTGCCCATGTCCCTTTGTAAACACAGGTTTTTTACTTGGTGATTAAAAATCACTGAATGCAAAGAATTTTTCTGTCTCTTTTATGCCACTCAGTAAACTATCATGTAAATACTTCAGTCTGAATCTCTCTGGTTGCACAGCTGTTACTAAGTGTGCAGCCAGGTGCTGCACCTCGGAAGCTAGTTCTCTGAGGAGCATTAAGTAGGAAATTGCTCATTGTTTGAGCTGCAGGTCTAGTTTCATCTTCAGGGACTCTTAACAGTTGTGTCATCAATTTCCCCTATCTGCTCTCAGACACACACCTGCTGTTCATCTGTCAGAATTGCTTTGAGGTGCAGAATTATCCCCAAAGAAGCAACAAGTCACACAAGTAAATGTGAAGACTGAAAAATTGGAAAAAATTATTGAGCAGAAACAAAATGTATCTACTAAGACACTAAAACAACCCTCAGGAATATTTTCAGAAATCCAACTTTTACTTTACCTCACCTGAAATGAACTGAAAATGAATTAATCTTAATTGCCTGTGTGGCACACTGGCTCTCAGAACTCACAACCCAGATAACTGAATAAATAGTAGCAGTGGTTTTATGATGAATTAAGCAGGGTTAGAACTCACCAGCATAGAGTGATAAGGGAAGCAGTATGCTCTAAGTTGGACTCAGGGCTCAGTAAAGATATGAGCTCTTCAACTGCTAAAATGTTTAGTCCTCAGAGACAAGTATCACAGTAGCATTTGCAGGTTGGACATGATTTCAGGGAGTGTTTGACAATTGTCAAGTCAGTGTAGCTTGTGTTCATGGACACACAGTCATGTACGGCTTAATGATGGCAATATCTCATGAGAGTTGTGTCAACTGATAATTTTGTCATTATGAACACATTATGCACACAGGCAAACCAAAATGGCAATGCTATCAGCAGATGTTGTAACTTTGTACCACTCTCATATATGATGTCATCATTCATGGAAACATCAAGTCTAGCACTTGATTCTATGTATTTCACTATGCGTATGTATATGTGTGAACACTGATAAACAAATTCTGAACTGCTGTTCTTGGGAAAAGCTTCTTCCAGGCTCTGATCATAGGCTAAAGAGATGGCTCAGTACTTAAGAGAACTAATTGCTCTTCCAGAGGACCCAAGTTCAATTAACAGCAACCATGTCAAGTGACTCACAGCCACCTGTAACTCTAACTTCAGGCAGATAAGGATGCTTTTGACTTCCTGGACTCATGTGCATGCATGCAAACACACACACACACACACAATTAAAAATAAAAATGAATCTTCAAAGGTTCTGATCTTCTGATAAATGATAAAGCCATTTATCCACTGATCTATGCATGGCTTCTATTAAGTGTGTTTCTGTTTAAACAACCCATGTCTGAAGAGCATGAGTGTGCATAGTTAATCAAACCAAAAAAAAAAGAAACTATTTTTTCCTAAAATAAGAATTATTGATTTATTATTTTTATGTGTATGTGTGTGCCTTCATGAGTTTATGTGCACCATGTGCACATAGGGGACCACAGAGACCAGTTGATGATGTTGGATCTCCTGGAGCTGGAGTTACAGAAGATTGTGAGACATCCAATGTGGTTGCTGAGCACTGACACTACATCCTCTCTAAGAACAGTAAGCACTTAACCCTTGCATCATCTCTTCGATCCCAGGATCCATGATATCTAAAGAAACAAAAATTGTGGATATCAACAGACTTTTCAACAGGATCACTTCAGGCCAGAAGAAAATTCAGAAATATATCTTAAGTTCTAAGAGAAATGGAACAACAGCAATGTGAGCCTGGCATGAGACAGCCAGAAAAATATGCACTATTAGAAGTACAGAGTAGCACTATGATGCTGCAGAGGCTTGGGAACATCACTGGTAGGAGCCTTTTCAAACAGCTGGAAAATTGCCAAAATATAAGAAATAAAACATCCACTAAGTCATCAAAACACCCTTCAGAAATATTTCAGAGATCCAACTTTTATTTACCTCACCTTCAGTGAGTTAAAAAGGAATGAAAGAAATTAGTTGGGCGAGTTGATAAGTAAAACCACTAGAGGGAGAGTGGCCCAAGGTTATTGGTCAATACTAAACAGTACATCAAAAATAAGAAGGATTCAAAGGAAATAGATCCCTTGCAATAGTGATATGTGTTAGCTAGCAACTTAGATACTAGACTTGAAGGTCATTGAGAATGAGCCTGTCTCTCATAATCAGCTTTGTGTATACCACATAACACACTAAATTTTGCAAGTGAAAAAGTAATACTTAAAGAAAGGAAAAAGCGTCAAAATTAGCCTTCCTGAAGTTTTTAAATACCAAAGGAAGAGGGGCAGGTGGTGGTGGTCACAGGGCTTTGCTGATGTTCTTGAAGGGAAGGCTGTTTCCTCATGGTAAAATATGGTTGGTTCACAGTTTTTTAAATGTCTTTTTAAAATTCTTTTTAACCTACTTTGTTACGAGTTTTTGGACAAAAGAATGGGGTCTGAGTATATCTCTTGCCCTGGTAGAGACATGACTCTCTGAGCTTGTAAACTCTACCTCAGCATGTAAGTTAACACAATGGTCATTGGGAAATTGTCCACTCACATCCTTGAGACTGTGTCACGTCACTCTGTAATAAACCACTGAGCCATGTGTGCCTCATCTAAATTCTTTGAATTGAGATCACAATGATTGGAGCTCCAGGGAGTTGATACTTAGAGCTCAGTAAAAATATGCACAGATAAATTTAGCCCACAAAACTGAATAGTTTACATTTTTTTGCCTCGTACCTTATTTACAGTGATATAACATATCTCTGTTGAAAATGATTGTTTTGAGAATATTTATACCAGGGTTACCAACAAATGCTACAAATCACTGTTTAGTTTCCTTTGGCGAAAGGGATTTCTCAGCCTTTACTGTCTTAATCCACTTGAACTATGTAACTAAAACAAAATACTTTAGACTAAATAATTCATATCATTGAAGTTTTCTCTGTGACAGACCTAGAGAGTTGAAGTCAAAGATAAAGTATCAGCATGGCTAGTGACTAGTGAGGACTCATGGCTAGTGACTAGTGAGGGACTATCTTCTTGTGAGCTTTCCTGATGTCCTAGTATGTGTGCAGTGAGAAAAGAACACAGATGGAGGTAAGGGCAGGGTAAACAAGACTGTGAGGTTACACTGCTTCCTGTGGTCCTGATACGAATGTAGGCTATCATGCAGCAGAGATTGCTGTGCTGCCCTGTAGACTGTTTGTTCGACTATCACAACCATGAGAAAAGCAGAAAACACAGAATACCCGGGACTATAGCAATGGCTAGGGAGGGTTGCAGGATGCTCCTGAGATTCCACCGGAGAGTCCTTCTAACTATCTAGTTTCAGGTAGTCTTGGAGGGTAACAGAGAAATAGGAGGCAGAAGGTTAACTAAAGACAGGAACACAGTGAGGCTGATTTCCTGAGTCATCACCATGATGAGATCAGGGACTTGTAGTGAGACAGCTGTTTCTGAGTCACCACACTCATATAACTACCCCCTCATTCATCTCCCTATAAATAATTCCAATAAATTTGTTGTTTCACCAAGTTGGGCTTGAATGGAATCCTTTCTCTAGTTGATTGCTAGGGTGCTATCTGGGGTGAATAGACATTTGTTTATGTCTCCCCAGAAGACATAACACAGCAGAAATCAAGCTATCTGCCTAGTCTCTCCTCATATGCGAACACTAATCCTATCTGGTGAGACAGTCTATCCTTATGCTTTCATTTAACCTTAATCACTGCCTTGGAGGTCCCATGTCCAAATATAGATGTAATGATGCTCAGAATTTCAACATATGAACTTGGAAGATGATTATAAAACATTACTCCATAATATTGACCCACTCTACACTGCCAGCACAGCACGCTGAGATCTCATAGTTCCCCCAAAATTGTTCTTGAAATACAATCTCCACTGCAAGGAAATCTCAGCCATGTGCAGAGATGGCTGATTGCAGAACAGGGCATCATTGTACATGGAAAGTCTGACATGCCTTCTCATTCAATAGAGGAAACCTTCAACAACTCGTAATATCATGTCCCAAAGACTCCAGAGTCAAGATGAGCAGGGGAATAAGGTAAAGGCAAAATAATTTGAGCTTCAAGAAATAATTGCACCTTATTAAAATCTTCAAATGTATTTAAGCCCAGGAACTTATAATATGGTTCTTAATGGCTTATCTTGAGGGTATTACAAGGAATTAATTATCATGAACTGGAAGACAAACATTTTCTTGATTGTCTGATGGATTGTAATCCTGATAGTTAATATGGTAAGACATAAAATTATTTATGCTAATGCAAAACAACAGCTCTCTCCTCAAAAATAATATGAGATACTTTATTCTGGGGTCAAATATGAATGAGAATGGCCAGGAACATGAATTTAAGTTATCCCAAATGTTACCCCATGCTCCAATGTAGTAATAGTTTCATAAAGTTTTATAGTAACAAATGCCATAAAACATGGTTTTTTAGATACATTGGCAGAAATATCAAGTAGGTGGATTACAATAAAGTGTGGAACTCTCTGTCTAGGAATACATGTCTGGGTTCAAATCGTCATACAAATATATGCACACCTGCACATAATTGCGATTATTGTAAAACAATACTGATTGTGAGTAGAGAGAAAATGTCAAACTAGGCTGAAGCATGAGCAAGAAATGTCTGGGTTGATGACCATTGTCATATGTCTTTAAAAAAATATTATGTGTAGGAATGTATTGTCTATATGTATGTAAGTGTACCCATGTCATGCAATACCTACAGAGGTCAGATGAGGGTGTCAGATCCCCTAGAACTGGAGTTATAGAGGTTGTTAGCCACCGTGTGGGTGCTGGGAACTGAACCTGGATCCTCTGCAAGAGCAGCCAGTGCTCCTAACCACTGAGCAATCTCCCCAACCCTGTTTTTCTATTTGTGTTTTATTTTGCATGAAATCACTTTCAAAGGGACCAATCTCTCAAAGTAATGATTAATCTTCCAAAATGATCGAGCATTGTTATAAATGCATATTTACAATACAAAATGCAATAATTGAATTAAACTTTTAAAGTGAAACCTGTAAGATGCCAAGCAATTAAGAAAAGCATAAAAAGAGTTTTACCAAAGAATAGCTTTACTGGAAAAACATTCAGTCTACCAAACAGTAATCTGCCTTATTTGATTAAATTAATGAATTTGCTGAATTGACTGAATTAATTGTTTGGCATCTTTGTGGAAAAGTCTCACTGACTTGATACATGCACCTCAATAGCAGTGTCTGTGCACTTGCTGTATGAAGTGAGGATCACCCAGTGTTCACAGGAAGTACCACAACACATAAAAATTGATAACATGCAAAAAAAATCCATACTTGTTTAAGAATCTGTGCTACTCTTGCATGGGCCCTGAGACCAGTTCCATCATTTACCTGAAGTGACTCACAACTTCCTGTAACTCCAGCTTCAGGTGTCTGATATCTCCGGCTTCAATGAGCACCAACTCTCACATGCACATATCCACATGCAGGTATGCACACATACACAAAATTAAGACATTTTTAGAGCCCCAGTATAAGCAAAGTTCTTTTTACACAAATGATTTAAAGCTTCAGAACAGATTTTTTGATGAAATCATGGCCTTCCTGAACTCTGAAAAGAGTATTTCTTTCTGCATGCTGATTTATGCATAAATAGAGTAAAGTAAAAATTACTGAGAGAATTAATAGAGGACGGCTGGGAAGATGGCTCAGTGATAAAAGCACTACTATACAACCATGAGGACGTGAGACTGGATCATCACCACCTACCCCAATAAAAAGCTAGGCATCCACATATGCCTGTAACCATAGCCCTAGAGGTAGAGGACAGCAACCGGCAGGCCTTTAGAGCTTGCTGGCCAGCCAGCCTGGTAGAAAAGTAGTAAGATTCAGGTTCAATGAGAGACCTTATCTCAAGAGAATGAGCAAAGAGAAAGAATGATGGAGTAAGACACCCAATATTCTCCTCAGGCCTCTCTTGTGGAAATATATATATATATGTATGCAGCACACAGGGATGAGAGGGAGGGAGGGAGAGAGAGAATAAGGAATTAATGAATGGCGTTGGCTTTCTTCTGTCTCCCCTTACCATCCCTTTCTGTACCAGAAATGGTTCCACTGCTGGACAATTATGAAACTTGAAACCAGAGGTTGTGTTCCTAGTATTGAGGGAGGCAGAGAAAGGGGCAGCCGAACACAAATACAGAGGCGCTGTATCACTGCGAGAGCAGAAAGGGAAGACTTCTGGACCTCATGCTGGTAGCAGACAGCCTCACGACCCCCCGGTTCACAGCCTTGGTCCTCACCGGAGACCCCTCCATCCCGATGTTGGAAGTGAGAAGCGTTCTAGCAAGGTGAAGCCAACGCCTGATGCAGAAAGAGTTTCTCTAGGGAACGGTGACAATCCTCCAGTGGTTTCATTGTGCTAAACTGTAATGAAACTACTTTGAAAATCCCGAGCCCTCCAGAATTCAGAGGTTTATAACATTGTGGAAATGTACTCATATTTAGCACACATTTTTTCTTCTAAATTTCTATTCATCACATTCTGTTATGGGCCTCATTCTTAGAAACCATAAATTCATTCTTTCTTTGTGGCTTTGACTTTTAAACAGTCTGCCAGCACCTAGCTATTGCTTATTCATGTTGTGTTTACTTAGCTCTGCTTATTCTAAGGCCCTCTCATTATTGTCTTAATCAGAGCGCCTGTGCTTCTGTGAATCACCTTCCCACAATGTCACCACTGGTACTAAAGTACCAGAACTCCAGGATAATTATTGTTTTGCATTTATATTGCTATTACTTTGAATTTATATAGCTTCCTTCTTCATATGATATTTTATTCTCTGCAAGTCCTTTTCTGGTGATTCTTGTTAAGCGTATTAAAGAAATTTGGAATGCTGCATAAGGAAATGCAAAATGGGATCCTATAGATTATTTGATTTCAATCTCTTATTTTTGGAAGAGAAAACTGAGGCCCAGGAATAGTAAACTAAAATTTTCAAATACATTTGTGTGCTTATTTTCTGTACTCTGTCTCTATAAATTAATTTTTAAAATATTTTATTATTTTTATTTTATATGTATGAGTGATTTGCCTGCATGTGGCAAGTTCGCCACATGCATGCAAGGCCCTGTAGAGGCCCGAAGAGGGCATCGGATCCCCTGGAACTGGAATTTTGGACAGTTATTAGACATCATGTGGGTCCTGAGAATCAAACCTGCATCCTTTGGAAAAAACAGCAAGTGTTCTGAACTGCTGAACCATCTCTCCAGCCCCTATAAATTAAGTTTTGAAATAAAGTAAGACACAAATGTATTAGTGAGTGAATTAATTCATTAATAAATTTGACTCACAATATATAGCAGTAACTGGGCAATTATGGCTACCAAGTGCAGAATCACATTCAAATCATATCGCCTGAGGAGGGTTATCATCTGGATTTTTCTCCCCTGGGCACCAGCGGCATGGGACAGTCCTTCCAGGAAAAGAGGTGTCTCGGGACAAACAGCAGGCAGATAATCTATAAGGATGGGCATGATATGTTCCTAATGAGCCCCAGAGCACACTATAAAAGTGCTTACCCTACAGAAAATATCCTTGGATTTTTTTTGCATATTTATGTATGCATGCTGTGCATGCATATGTGTAAGTATGTGTACTTAGATCTGCTTTTTCTAATGTACTCATATTATTGCCTTAATTGGAGCCTGTGTCTTCTGTGACTCACCTATTACCAATGTCGCCACTGGAACTAAACTACCAAAACTTGGTGATGATTATTGTTTGCGTTTACATTATTATTACTTTGCATATACGTAGCCTCCTTCCTATGGTAGTTTAGATTGTGTGGACATGCATGTGGGTGCCACGTGTTGACAGAGGTGTCATTTTCATTGCTGCCCTCGTATCTAATAAGGCAGAGTCTCTTGAACCCAGAGCTGACCAGTTTGGCTCATCTAGCCATCTAGCTTGCCTCAGGGACCTTCTCTCCATGTTTCCTGACTGTGGGGATTACACATGGGCCACCATGTCCATCGTCGGGCTTTTTACATGGATGCTGAGGATCAGAATTCCAGTGTGTTTGCACAGCAAGACTCCATTCAGTGAGCTGTGCCCCTAGCTCCGGGAAGTTTTTAAATTATATTTTTACTGTGTTTAGAGAATTCTATACACTTCACCATATTCAGATCTCCTCTCCCATCTTCTCTCAGATCCACCCCCCACCCCTTACCACCCCTCACTCTATGCCCTCTATTATTTTTACCTAAGGCCTATCCATTCTTATTTGTGTTCCTCAAATACATATCACCTGGTGTCTACAACCTACCCAGCATCACACCCTTAAAGAAAACTGTCTCTCACTCTCTAAGAAGCTATCAGCTGCTATAGTTTTTCAACTATCCCTGGGACTTCTAGACCACCTCCCCCATTAATGCTGAGAATTTTTTTTCTGGCTTGGGTTTGAATAGGTCTTGTGCCCTGTTGAGTCCAGAAACCACAGTTTCCTTGTATCCATCCAACAGCTCTGGCTCTCAGACTTTCCACTCATTCTTCCTCGATGGTCTCCAAGCCTTGGGAGAAAAGGATGTTAAATAGCTAGGTCACTTAGGGTTGAGTACTCTGCGGGCTTTTATTCTCCCCACGATGGGCAGATAGACTGGATTCTTGACTTTGCTACAGAAAATAATTTTAGGGTGAGCTAGTATGAAGCAGTTGGAGTTTATAAGGAAGAACACTTAACAGAGATTTAAGCACAGAATTTAATATAAAGGTGCTCAGGGAATGGGTAAGGCACACCCAGGTATGGATTTGAGCTTATCAAGAAAGACAGTAGTGCTTAATTGACTTTAAGATAGGTTACATACAATTTGATGTCATTCAAAGTTACATTTCAAGGAATTGCTAAGGTGCTTAAATGAGATCATAGCAAATCATAGGTTTCTGATATAGACTGCATAGGATTAGAGCTGATAAGGTTAAACCCCAAGTTGTAGTGTTTGCAGGGATTTAAGAGTTTTTATTTTTTAATTTTAATGTGTATATGTGTGGCTTGCATGCCAGTATAAATGTGAAGATGTATGTGTACATGTGTCTACATGGATGTGGATGACTGTGGTTGATACTGGGAGACATCTTACATCACTCTCTACCTTAATCATTCAGAGTGTGTCTGTTATCCTCTGTCTCTCTGTCTCAGACACACATACAGACGCACACACACAACGACACAAACACACACTGAAATAAAGGGACAAATACAGTACTCTTCAGATCTCTTTGCATCTTCACATGAATATGAAGCTCACGTCCAGAGTTTTTCTCTTCACAGTCACCCCTTGTTTTTTTCTATTTTATAACACAGCAAACAAGCTTATATTATACATTTTTACCATTATTATTCTGATGTAAATAATTTACCTCAAATTAATATCCCCTTCACATTAAGATTCGTCTTTTTTCTTTTAATATTATTTGTAGGTGGCATTCCATGTTTTAGCCTGGTGTCTGTGTTGAAATCAACTATAGTCTATCACACTGAAAAGAGGCAATATCCAGAAGTCACTCCTTGTTGAGAAGTTCATGCCAAGTTTCATTTTGACCTTACAGCTTTGGTTTTGCTGTACCACAGTACACATTACCACAAGGTACCTAAAAATATATCTTGGGTGAATGGTTAAAAGTTCTATGCTTAAGGAAAAGCACAATGTCTAATAAAGAATGGAAGATGCAAGTGAAACAGAAAATAACTGAATCTTGCACTTGGTTTGTAAGTAGAGAACTAATTTTCTGTATGTGTTAAACTCCTTCATGTCCACTTCTTCATGTAGGGCTGCCAAGGAGCTCACATTCAGAGAAGTAAGGCATTAGCAGGATCTCAGAGGTCGAAATCCTTATCTAAGACCACATCATCAGTAAACAGAAATGTTCAGATATCTGATTTTTTGTTAATTGTTCTTTACACTACAGCATACAACAATCTGGGTCCCATCACAGACTGCAATTCATTTGTTTAGTGTTTAGGAATGTGCCTTTAATTGATTGATGAGTCTTATACTTTCTGAGTTGTGATCATGTATTTATTTAGTGGGTAACCTACTGGGAGTCACTCAAAGTTCTTATCCTAGTTTGCCTCTTCATTGCTGTGACAAAATACTCTGACCACTACCATCTTGGGGAGGAAAGGGTTTATTTGTCTTACATCTCCCAGGTTCATCAGGGAGCTCAAGTGAGGAACTCAGGACAGGAACCTGGAGGCAGGAGCTGGAGCACAGGCCATGGAGGAACGCTGCTTACTGGCTTGTTCCCCTGGCCCCTGCTCAGTCTGCTTTCTTATGCAGCACAGGCCCACCTGCCCAGGGGTGGCACCACCCACAGTGGGCTGGGCCCTCACACACCACTCTTCAAGAAGATGCCCCTCAGACATGGCCACAGGCCAGTCCAATAGAGGGAATTCCCTGATTGAGGCTCCCTCAACCCAGGTGTGTCAAGTTGACACTAAAGCTATCCAGCACATTTCTGGATGAATTTAATAATTAAAAGTACAAACAAAACATCCAAGACGTTCCATGAGTCAAAACAAAATTAGTAACATATGTCATTGTTTACTTTTGTTTAATATCCCAACAGTGACTTCTGGCATGTGTGGTTTTTAAGGTACACAACTTTCCAGTTTAGTGATATTTTTTTTGTCAGACCATATGACACAAGGAGGCAATATTAAGTCAAACATCTGCAGAGCATATGCCTTCCTTGACTGATGTTGCTATGCAAAGCTATGTCATAGGCAATATACCTGCTGGAAATTCAAATATCAGCATGCATAAGCTATATCTCTGAAAGATTTTGAGAACCTTAAAATAATTTTCCTGTATTTTTATTTTCCTAAACCTATAGTCAGGCAACATATTTATCTTGATTTATCTTCAGAGCTGTTCCTCCTCTTCCTAAGCTGCTTGCATGAGGACAGATATTCTGCAGTGAGCAAATACCAAGGAAAACATGCATTGGAATTGACAAGTGCCTTCAGCCAAAAGTCCAGCAGGGATTGGCATCTTGAAGTCATACCCAGCAGAAGGAGCCAAACCGAGAATGAAACGGCAGAAGTGTCCGTGTTAATCCAAACATTAAGCTCAGGGGTTGCATTAGGCCAAGCTCATTGGACCAGAGATGGTCTTTTCTTCATTTTGAATTAAAGTATGTTTGAAAAGAGAGGACATGCTAGAATATTCAACTGGATTAGTGGGAAAAAGGCCGCTGAATCAGCAGCATCAAGAAATATTTGTTGAAGTGATGTATATTTATTGAGCAAGATAAATAGATGTGGTCTGATCCCTGTAAGAGTGTACAAACCAGACCTGGCAGGTTTGATCTGGGGAAAGAAATCGTCAAAAACAAAATATTAATTGAGAGGTGCTATACTAGAATGAGTTTATAAAATTCTGTGATTCAGTGAAGCTGACTGGACTCTTAGAATCTAAGAAATAAAAGAGCAATGTTAAAAGCAACAATCACCAGCGCTGAGGCCATTGATGATTTATTGATTGATTGATTGATTGATTGATTGATTGATTTCAGACAGGGCCTCATTTAACCCAGGTTGCCATTCAAGTCACTATTGATTCATAAATGATTTTGGTCTTCTGATCCTTCTGTCTCCATTCCATAGTGTTGGGATTACAGGCACTTGCCACAGTGACAAATTTATTTAGCATTAAGATTCAAATTCAGAGCTTCCTGCACACTAGGCAAAACTCTACCTACTGAGCTATATCCCCAGTCTGTGAGGCTATTGCTCTACTGGTGGAGAAAGACAAAATGGCCAGGATTCTGATACACATTCTGCCCTCAATCCTCTAGAAAGTGATTTTTGAACTGAAGAGTCTGAGCCTTAGAGACAATTCCCTTCCTTCATCTCCTAGTTAGAAATGGTGACTGAAATGAAAAAGATCTCACTACCAAGTCTGTGTCTGTTCCTTTTCATTTTTGTCTCCTAACTAAATCACAGGTATATTATATTAAAAGAACAAAATTATAATCCTATATAGAACTTGATAGCAAAGACAATGCATTGATTATATCAGAAAATATAATTTTTGGCACATTTATTAATAAAAATGACACATGATTTCCATACAGGCTGTCACATGCATTTAAACTCAGATATAACTACTGTTCTTCAGATGTGATCTAAAGTTTCAGCTTTATGAAATAAAATAAAATTCAACACTACTCTTTCTTAATGCCAAATACCACTGAATGCCGGGAACTAAATATCCTTAATATAAGCAATCAGAGTTTAAAAGCAAAAAGGGGTGGGAAGGACGGCTAAGTGGTTAAGAGAACTTACTGCTCTTGCTGTGAACCGGGGTTCAGTTCCCAGCATCCTCATGGTGGTTCACAACCACCTCTAGCTCCAGTTCCAGGCGATCTGATGGCCTCTTTTGGCCTCTGTGGGCATTGCACGACACAGGTGCACTTACATATATGCAGGTGATGCACTCATAATAATAAAATATTTTAAGGAATACTCAATTAAATGGATGGAAGACATTCTGATAATCTTATTACCAGAAAACATCCCCATCTACCTGATGGATACTTAGGGAAGTCTACAGAATAACATTAATGAAATCCTGATTAATATTTACCAAGGGAAAATGAAATTAGGCAAAAGAATCATACATATTTATGCTGTCCATTAGAGGTAACACACTTCCGGTGTAATTTTTTATTAAGATAATTAGAAGACGTAAAATTAGACTATTCAGAAATTGAGAAACTGAATCTTAGGCACAATAACTGATTTATCACAAGTACCTGGATGCTCCTTTGTCTGTTGGGAGGGAGACTGTAAAAGGCCAGGGAGCAGCACCCTCAGTGTGGCAGCCCTGAGCTTTAGAGTGCAAAGGTTAGTGGAGTAAGCCCTCAAGCCCAGAGGCTTTTTATCCAAGGCCCTGAGAACTTGAAGCTTATGAATTCATGCCTCCAAAGCCAGACTCAATTCTCTGTATCTCCAGATGCTCAGGTCAGAGGCTTACTGTTCTCTGCTTTCAAAGTCATAGGTGTACAGCCCTGGGTCCTGAAAACTAGACTTACAGGTCTACAATGTCAAATCCAGGAATCTATGGCCATAGGTGCTAAGGTCAAAGGCTGATTATTCTGCCATTTGTTTGTCAGTGGTCCAGCACCCAGCAAGTGTTAAAACTTTCAAGCTTCAGGTGTCAGGATCCTTACCTCCAGCCTTTGGCTGTTCTCTGGGTCTTCCCAAGCAGTTTGGGTCTGCAGCTCTGCTCAGTTCTCCGTTACTCTTTCCTTCTCAGTGTTTCTGTTGTATTTCACAGTGTCTGTCTCCTGTCTCTATAAAAATCTTCAGCTGCCATGACTTCTGAGTAAGCCAGGGATTTAGAGCCCCAGGATACCCCAGGTACGGGACGTACGGCTTCTGGAAGTACTCTTTAGCTGCCTTGTAGGTGCTGCTACTAAGGACCTAGAGCTGAGAGCACCACTGTGCTTTTATCTGTCTTTCTATGCAACCAGCCCCACCTACTCTACCTGTGATAAAAAGATCTCAAATATGCAATTAGGGGGACACTCTCACTGGGACTTAATGTTGCAACACAAGTAGGTAGCCCATAGGAGATAACTACCCAAGTACGTGTGCTAAAACCTGCATTGCTCACGTAGACAGAAAAGGGGTGAGGCAGGCTTATGCACAGGCTCACATGAACATAGGCTGTAATCCACTGTGATGACTCATCTTGGCTGTCAATTTGACTGGATCTGGATTTAACTAACATGTCAGGGACTTTTGTAGATCAGATTGTTTGAAAACGGAAGATCCACACTAAATGTGGGTGGCACCTTCTGGTGGCAGCCTATGTAAAAAGACATGGCAGAAGGGAACGCCTGCTTTTTGCCTGCCACTGTCCAGTTTATCTTGTTGCTGTGGCAAGCAGTCTTTAGCCGATACTAGAAATGACTTTTTCAAGTTCTGATGTAGACTGAAGATTAGCAGATCTCCAGCAATCCTGCAGTCCTTCAGCACCAGACTGGGACAGCTGAGACATCCAGCCTCACAGACTGGGCACCTGCCAGATTCTCGGCCTCTCCAATGCCACAGCCATTGTTGGACTACTCTGACTCTATTCTGTTCACCAACTGAATAGATACCCTCATATATATATGTGTATACACATACACACACACATTCATTTTATGTATTGAAATGACTTTTTCAAGTTCTGATGTAGACCGAAGATTAGCAGATCTCTAGCAATCCTGCAGTCCTTCAGCACCAGACTGGGACAGCTGAGACATCCAGCCTCACAGACTGGGCACCTGCCAGATTCTCGGCCTCTCCAATGCCACAGCCATTGTTGGACTACTCTGACTCTATTCTGTTCACCAACTGAATAGATACCCTCATATATATATATATGTGTATACACATACACACACACATTCATTTTATGTATTCTGTTAGTTTTGAGAACCCTAATACATCCGCCAATCACAGGCTTTCTGCTGCATGATTGGAAGACATGGAACTTTCCTGAAGCCACATTGAGAATAGCTACAGGAAGGCCAGAGCTCTCTGGAAGGCTTGCAAAGGAGGTCATCTGGAGGTCACCAAGGTTTCTCATGATAGGAGTGACATCTTCTGGAGATGATGCAGTCTGAAGCAGTTGTGGCTATGGCAAGGCCTCCTTAAACGGAAGTCATGTTCGTTCAGCAGTACTCAGGTCACAGCAGTCTTTGCAGATGGAGTTAAGTCTCCTTGAGCCACCCTTTAACTGTTTAAAACAAGAGGTTGTTGTCATGATGACAGGCCAGCTGGTTTCCAAAGGAGGGGCCAGTGTACTGAAAGCTCTCTGTCCAAGGGAGCAATATGCAAGGGAAGGGACTGGCAGTTATTAGTCAATTGGCTGATGAACAGATATCTCATTTTCAATTATTCAGGGAGAAAACATTAGGGAGTTCTTACAAAGATGCTCCACAAAATTTGCTTTCTTTATGTTTTTGTTTGCTTGCTCATTTGTTTGTTTTCTTTTGAAACAGGATCTCCCTGTAGCCCCAGGTGGCCTGGAACTTACTATGTAGACCAGACTGGCCTCGATCGCCCAGTGATCCACCTGCCTCTGCCTTCCTGAGTGCTGGGGTTCAAGGCATGTGCCACCATACCCTGTTCACAAAATATATATTCTTAAGAGTACATAGCTCTCAGATAAACACTCCTGGGGAAGGGTTGGATGATCCTGGTCTGTCTCACCTTTACACAGATGACATGGCCACTGATGGAGTCAAATTTTAATGTTTTGTTTTGCTTCATTAGATATAAGCTTCCTAGAAATGAAAGAGAATACGTAAATAGCTATTTCACTTAAACTTTTTGCCTTATTGGAAGTGTCAATCGATGGAAATTTATAAAGGTCTAAAAAATGGGTCCAAGGAACCAGTTTTGCTAGATGACTCCTGTTTTAGACCAACTTCACATGTGTCAGTCATATGGATCTGCCATTGGTTTTAGAACAATTCTTTGCTTAGCACTTCCCCAGACTACATGATCTTCCCATTACAAATACTCTCATAGCTCATGAACTGTTTATAACTAGTTTGTCTGACAGAATAAATGGTCATCAGATAAATGTCAAAAGTGAATTGCCATCCAGATGTTACACAGCTGGATGAATAAATTAGCCTGTAGAGAAAACTTACATAGCTCTCCTATGTCCAAGACTAATTGCTGTTGAAAGAGATGCAATCTCCTCTCCTGTCACCATGCATACAGCCTTGTGCAACTGGGGTTGGGGTGAGAAGCTCATTTCCTCTGTTTCCATAACATAAGACATTTCTGCCACCACTAGGGGAGGAGTTCCATCTACCCTAGACTTTAGAGACTTCGAAAGGGCACAAATTAATTATGAAATGTTTGAATTTAGGAGGAACAGGGAATTTGCCTGCTTGATGGACTCTGCTGAACAGGTCAAGAGGCTTCTTGCATTTGAGGAAGGATTTCAATTTTGCTTTCAAATTGCTGTGACAAAACACTCTGACAAATACCAACTTGGGAAGGAAAGGGTTTATTTGGCTTACATTTCCCAGGTCACGGTTTATCATTGAGGGAGGCCAAGGTAGGAACTCGGAGCAGGAACCTGGAGGCAGGAGCTGGAGAACAGGCCACACTGCTTACTGGCCTGCTCCTCTGGCCTATGCTCAGCCTGCTTTCTTATACAAGATAGGATCACCTGCCCAGGGGTGGCACCGCCCACAGTGGGCTGGGCCCTGCCACATCACTCAACAAACAAGAAAATGCTTCACAGACATGACCATAGGCCAGTCGAATGGACGAAATACCCCAATTGAGGCTCCCTCTATCCAGGCATGTCAAGATGACAACTAAGGCTATTCAGCACAGATAGGAATGCTTTAAATAGTGTATCCTTGCGTGTCATTTGAAAGCACACAACCTGGGCTAAAATAAGACCAAAGCAGATGAAAAGACATCTGAGTGTGAAGCAGAGAGGAGGGAGTGTGACACAGTCCTGAAGATCCTGATGGGAATTAAA
>NW_008330115.1:562307-570353 GCF_000622305.1 Nannospalax galili
ATATGGGAAGGAAAAAAGTGAGCAAGACTGATACGAATATGTCAAAGTGTGTAACTCTGCTCCTGCTCTGTGTCACTCTATTCCTTAGATAATAAGACTTTATTTCAAAGATGCTAATGTAGTTACAGTCTTAGACAGCTATTGAAAATAGTCTGCTTTGCATTCTTTCCATTTGCTATGGTCTCAAATTTTACCCCTGAAAAGAACTGAACTCATTAATTGACACACTATGGAAACATAAACATATACCAACTACCACTGCAATGTTAAGCATGTGTGAGTTTAAACTGAATAAAAAAATATTCTGCCACTATAACATCATCTGCCTCTTTCCAGAAAGTAGTTAGTAGTGAGCGTCTGGGATCTAATACATAGTATCTACACCAGGGTAGGAATATTTGTTCTATCCCTAGTTTAACTTCCCTTTAAAGTATAAACTGAGGGGCTAAAGAGATGTTTCAGCACTTAAGAGCACTGGCTGCTCCTGCATAGTACCCGGGTAGATTCCCCGGCACCCACACAGCAGCTAACAACCATTAGTAACTCCAGTTCCAGGAGATTCAACAGCCTCTTCTAACCTCTATGGGCATTGCACAATATAGATGCACTTACATATATGCAAGCAATACACTCATACACCTAAAATTAAAATAACAAAATATAAAGCATAAATTGAATCATTTCATAATAACTTTTTCTATCTTAATCTTCCCATGACTCAGTTTCCTTATCTATAACATGGGAATCAGGGTTCTATCCACACTATCGCTTTGGATTTTTGTTGGAGTTAAATATAAATATATAAATATATATATAAATATAAAACTATGCTTACTCACATAGAATGCCACTGAGAAGAATCTGTATTCTATGTCTATTGTGTGGTGTATACTATAAACATCTGTTAAGTCAAATTAGTCTATGAAATACTTAAGCTATCAAGTTTCTTTGCTGATTTTAATTCAGAAGGCCTATCTAAACATTGAAGTGTAATGTTGGCACCTTCTTGTATTGTTGTACTAGGACTTACTGACTTTTTATGTCAATTAGCATTTATTTAATGAAATGCAGAACTCAATAATCAACACACAAATATTTACAATTATATACTCTTGTTTTCTTTATTAACATGACACAAACTTATCTCTTCTTAACAAGTTTTGGGTTAAGTCTAGTTTATCAGATATGAAAATAACCATATCAGATTGTTGTGGTTTCTATTTTCTTGATGGGTTAATTTCTGTCTTTTGACCTTCTGTTTTTGGACATCTTTGCTAGTGAAATGTGTTCCTACGGACAGCAGATAGGTGGATTAGCTTTTTTAATATTTTTATTTATCATTTATTTTACTTACCATATATGTGTGTATACACCACATGTATGTGGGTACATTTGGAGGTTAGAAGAGCGTGCTGGATATCTTGGAGCTAGAGCTATAGGCAGTTGTGAGCTCCTGGATGAGGGTCATGAAAACCAAGCTCAGGTCCTTAGTCAGAGCAGCAAGTGTTCTTAACCACTGAGCCATTTCTCCAATCTCTAGGTTAGGTTTTGTAATATAGCCACTTAGCCTATGATTTTTAATTCATAAGTTGAGTCTGTTTTAATTTGTAATTGAGAGTGATGTGCTGTTTCCTGTGGTTTTGCATCTCCTATATTAGTAACTAGGGGCTTTCTGGTTTACTGCATGGGACGTGATGAATTTCTTTTAGGCTGTCCTTGGTTCATCAATTCCCCCCATAAAATTTATGACTTCTTTTGCATTCAGGGGTGAGGCTCTTCTTCCTTTGCATATGTTGTAATTTTAAGTATTTTCTTCAGGACTGGTCTGCTTGTCATGACTTGCCTTAATTTGTGATTATGCTATTCTTATACTTCCTTCAGTTTTAAGAGATAACTTTGCTGAGTATTGCAACTTTGGTTGATAAGGTTTTTTTTTTTAATTATGGAACTTGAAATGTATCATTCCATATACTCCTGGCTTTTAGGACTGTTGGTGAGACAGCTGGTGTCATGCTGATGGTCCTCGTTTTTCTATATGCAGTGGTATTTTCACCTTACTAGTTTTTACTACTGGTTACATGCTTTGTAATTTACTTTTTTGTTACACTGAGTTAAGTAGGGTCATTTTCATGTAAGAAAACGCTGTACTTTCAGCATATTGCCTCTCATTCCCAATCTATATCCACCCCCCCTTTCTGATGACCCTCTTTGCTCCCCTAGACAGATTCACAGCTGCTTTCATGGCATCTGTCCATACATGACTTTATAAGTCTCTCTAAAATCTATAACCCCCAAAAGAGTGAACATATATAATATTTGCTTTTCAGAGACTGATCATTTGTTTAATATGATTATTTTTCAGTTGCATTAGTTTTCCAACAAATGATTTGTTACTATTCTTATTGAGTGTGTGTGTGTGTGTGTGTGTGTTCTTGCAGGGATGAACCTAAGGGTCTTACATATTTTAGGCAAGAGCTCTACCACTGAGACACTCCTAGGTGTATGTCACATTTTCTTTGTTTCATCCACTGTTGTTAGAAACTAAGTTTGGTTACTATCTTGGCTATTATGAATAGTGCTGCAATAATCATTGATGTGCAAGTTTTTCTGTGGTGTGTTGACTTAAAGCCCTTGGGAGTAAATACTCTGAAGTGGTACAGTCTGATAGGCTTATTTTTAGTTTTCTCAGGAACCTCCATGCTGATTTCCATAGTGGCTGGGCAAGTTTATATTGAGATATGTTTTGTATTTTTGACATCTCTGTTATGTCACAGAGAGGTTCTTCTCCAGTCCTGTCCAGCTGTGGTAATAATTCATGCTAATTTCTTTCTCTAAGTTTGACGACTTTCGGCTATACTTTCATTCAATAAATTGTTTGTTCATTAGATTTTTTTTCTCAGATCCTTCCTTTAACCGTGTATTCTTAGGATTTTTTACCTACATCCCAGAGCTCTTGGAAGAATTGATCATTATTCTTTATTTTCTTTATATGGACTTCATACATTATTGTCCAGTTTGTTGTTAGTCTCTGAAATTAGTTATTCTTGATAGCCTTATTTGTTGATGACACTTTCCACTTTGTTTTTTATTTGGGCGATTGCTTCATTTTTAGAATTTGTTTGCTTCCTTTTCAATTTCTTAACTTTTATTTTTCCTTCATTTTTTATTTGTCCTCCAACTAGTAACTTTTGAAATCACTGTGTTAACTTTTTTTTGTCTAGGTTTTGAATTAATTTAGTCCCTCAATCCATCTGCTGTTCTGAGTCATCTCTACGGTCACTGGTCTTTTAAACAGAAGAGTCAGATGTATTGTACTTTTACCTTAGCTATTTCATGTGATTGGTGGCTGTCATGGAGGAGCTATGAGCTTGTGGAGCTGCCATAGAACATTGTTATTTCATGCTCTTGTTTTCTTTTGTTGTATTTTGTGAATGTTTGGCTACATAAGTCCTTCAGGGTCTCTTCCCTGTTCCCCTCTCTGTATGTTTTCCTCTTCTTTATTCGTGTTTTAAAATAGGCTGTAAAATATGATCAGCTAGGGACGTTTACTAAAGGGGAATCTACCAAATATTAATATAATATTCAATATAAATAAGATGCATGAAATATCTGACTTTGTAGAGGCTAGCATCTCACAGAGAGGCAGATCTCAGTCAAGTTGTGGCAACTGGTGTTAGGGATTTACCTACATGGAGACAATCTTGTTCTGTTCACAAATCCTTGCTGAAGTAAGGTTAAGTGGGATTCTGGTAAGTAGTCAGAAGTTTAATAGAAATTGCCTTCTAAACTTTGTTCAATATGTAACATGAAGTATTAAATTGCCTTGGGCAGAAGGATGTCTATGGTCAGAAGCTAATTCAGGAAAATCAGTTGAGTTTATAAAACATTTAGACTAGGTAACAAGTAACAAATAGGACTTTATATTAGGAGGCTAATGAAAAGCAATTTATAGTGAAAACAAAAATCTCACTTTTTCTGCTGAAAGAATTTTTGATCAGCCTGTTTACTTGATTCTAAAGCATTAACACCCCCATTCAGACCCCATCAACTCTGCTCCTCAAATCCCCTGAGCAATTTTATTTTTGGCATGTAAAATTAAAGCAAATCAGCCCACTACAGTATATTTTGCTCCTGAAAAGTCATGAAAATCACAAAGGTTTTCTAAAAACCAAACAAGTAATATAAAAATGATTCAACAATATACATCTACTTTTAAACCAAGTTCACTTTTTCCACAGAAATTGCATAGTCTAACACACATTTAACCTATCTGATACCTTCGGGGCCACCAGGTCCAGCTCTTCCTCCTGCCACTTTGTCCTTCTTAAAAGGACAAGTCTTTTCTTGACTTTCTTGACTACCTCTCTTTGTAAGGTTTTTTCTTTTAACTTAATGATTTTCATCCATTATTTTTAATAATCTGCCTCTCATAAATAATTAATAGAAAGTGAAAATATTTGTTTCAGTTAAGGCTAGGTTCACATTTCTCTGCTGCTGTCAAATAAACATGTTCTTTTATGCCAACAAATATGTATTTTACTTTTAAATAGAAATTCGATCATGGGGGGAATGGTAATATATGTGACAAATGCAATATATATTTTAAAATAGACTTTAACAATAATTACCAGTTTTTGTATTTATTATGCATTTACAAATAACTAAATATCATTAACTTGGAAGTATGTTAATTTGTGAGTGAGAACGATTTGAGGTTGAACTCATGCTTTGCTGATCACTAACTGGCTAATGTTAATCATACTGAGACTCGATTGTTTCATCTGCAAATGAAAATATTTTCCAAATATATAGAATTGTTACAAGACACTAAATGAAAAGGCAAACTACCATATAATAAAGAAAATATGTGGGTGAAATGAAAGGGAACATTCATTATTTTTACAAAGTTGGCATTTACTTGAGAAAAATTAAAATTTTCTCATTACATAACATTGTGTTGCAGTATTTAAATCTCTGTGACTTCAATATAGGGTTACCAATACTCACATTTTTTGCCTGAGCCAATGACCTTTCCTGGTATCAGGAAACACTCTGCATATAAAGAGATTAGATATTAAAAATTGCACATTTACACATGAAAGCTAAAAACTTATTTTCTGCTTGAATTCTCATTCTTATTGGATGACTTTGAAACTATTCCAGACTGATCATTTATGTCAGAGTTCTGCGAATTTAAAGAAATTAAGAAATTAAAGCTATCCTTTATTTCTCAAGATTGTTAGATTCTATAAGGATATAATTTGTATAATATAATATCTATGAAACAAAATGCCTTGATGTTATATTGTGCTTATAATATTTTGAACGCTTGAATCCACAATGCCCTCACACCCTCCATTAAAACATATAGTTATGAAAATTCCCATCACATCCCCTGGTTCATCTAAGTCACTGTTAAGTTCTCTCTCCATTTCTAGTCTCATAGATGATGCATGCTTAATATTGACCTACAGTTCTGAAGCACCCACAGCATTAGAGAATGGATCAGTGGCACTCTCTTAGGGGTAGATTAATAATAACTAGCGAGACAAATGATGAAATATTGGACCAAGTAGCACAAAACTGAGGGAAGCAATGTTTTCAGGGTATTCCTGTTTGAGAGGCCTGATGTGTTTCCATATGTAACAAAGATAAAATTTAACATGGAAAGCAATGAAAGGAGCAAAGCTTCTGCAATGCAGCAAATTGGCATTATCAGTGGATACTTCAAAGAGTTCTGATGGTACTTCCAAACAAACTCTACTTATTACTGTGATGTTTTCATATCCTTTTCTGTTAACTACCTAATGTTCTTTTTATTTATATTTTACTTTAATCCTAGCCAAGTAGAAGAAGAACCCAAGTAGAAGAAGAGGTCATCTTCCTTCTGATCGCCACAGGGGCCGTGGCCAGGGCATTCCCCTGTGCCTCTCTGCTTCCTTCACTTATTCATGTTTCCTCCCTTTATTCGTTTATAAAATTTCTGAGCACCTGTTAGGCAGTCACACAGTGTTTGCTACCATCTGCCACATCATAAAGCAGAGACACTTTCCTTCACTCTATTGCCTCAACACTAGCAAAATGGAATAACAAGTTCCTGGGAGAATCAGCCCAGAGTCCATAGCAATGGTGAACACACATCCAGCTGCAAAGTGGACCTTAGTGTGAATTTAGTTCACCAACTTTAGATGCAACATAAGGGCATTTGCTCTAGGAAGCATGCATTGTCCTAACCCAGAAAAGCCAGAAGCAATTACTGTATGCATAGGGCTTGGCAGGAGGTGGTGACAGATGACAGTGTGAATATTACTGACGGCTAAAATTTTCTGTTGGCCCCAAGGTAGGTATTGACAGGAACACCAAAAGACATAATAAAAGGGTTTTGACTATTTATATTTTGAGTATTTAGATAACAGAATAAGCACATCATAAATTAAATATATATTATAGATTATACAAATTAGTTATTGCCTTTTCTGGTCACATTGTATCAAATGCAACTATCCATGATTTCAGTTAAAATTTCATCACAATTATTTTGCAATTAAAAAACTAAAATTGGAATAAGAGAATAAAATTTTGTACAACATGTGAATCCTTAGGCTAAGTAAAATTAACTTCATTAGGCAAACTCAAACCATGAAATTCTCTGGGGTTTGAGAAATAATCTTAAACTCTCAATCACTCATCATTTTTGTTTTCATTCTGATATGAATGTGGCTCTATCACACCAGTAAATATTTTGAAATGCAGCTCGGTGCTCACGTCTGTACATGTCATCTATTCATTCCCCACTTGATAGCAAATCATTCAAGTGAAAATACATCACCAAAATCCTGAGCAATTTGAATGCAAATTAAATCAATACAATAACTTAGAAGAATTTGCCCTTGGAAATAGAGCAAGTTCAGGCAGCTGCTAGGATCTTTATTCTAGTTCATCTGGAGTAGTACAGCTGTTCTTAACACCCATTGCAAAGTACACTGTCATGATGTGTGTGTGTGTCTATGTGTGTGTCTATGTGTGTGTGTATGCATATGTCTCTGTGTGTGTGTGTCTGTGTCTGTGTCTGTGTGTATACATATGTCTCTGTGTATATGTGTCTGTGTGTGTGTGTCTGTGTCTGTGTGTGCGTGTCTGTGTCTGTGTGTGTATGTGTGTCTGTGTCTGTGTATGCATGTCTCATTATGTGTCTGTGTGTGTGTCTGTATGTATGCATATGTCTCTGTGTGTGTGTGTGTCTGTGTCTGTGTCTGTGTGTATGCATATGTCTCTGTGTGTATGTGTCTGTGTGTTTGTGTCTGTGTCTGTGTGTGTATGTGTGTCTGTGTCTGTGTGTATGCATATGTCTCTGTGTGTATGTGTCTGTGTGTGTGTGTGTGTGTGTTTGTGCGTGCGTGCCTGTCTTTCTCTCTGTCTATCTGTGTGGCAGGAAGTCAGAGGACAACATGCAGGAGTCAGGAGTCAGTTCTCTCCTTCCACCAAGTGGATCCAGGAGATTGAATTCGGGTCATCAGTTTGGGTCACAAGCTCCTTTACCTGCTGAGCCATCTAACTGGCCCTAGAACAGAAAAATTTGTAACCAAAAGGTGAATGCTTTCAGAAATGGGTATCAATTTTTATTGAACAGTAAGCCACATTGACACCCTATCACATGAAAATCATGAGACTGAATTGTGGAAATGAATACCTCTCTGTCTATCTGTGTGGCAGGAAGTCAGAGGATAACATGCAGGAGTCAGGAGTCAGTTCTCTCCTTCCACCAAGTGGATACAGGAGATTGAATTCGGGTCATCAGTTTGGGTCACAAGCTCCTTTACCTGCTGAGCCATCTAACTGGCCCTAGAACAGGGTATCAATTTTTATTGAACAGTAAGCCATATTGACACCCTATCACATGAAAATCATGAGACTGAATTGTGGAAATGAATACAAAATGTCATTATATGCTCATATAACTGAATATAAATAATTCCAAAACAAAAATATTTTCTGTGGGTATCTTTCCAATTTCCACAGGTAAGCCTTTGCATATAATGAAGACTA
>NW_008330115.1:570621-594361 GCF_000622305.1 Nannospalax galili
GTCCTGGAACTCACTATGTAGACCAGGCTGGCCTTGAACTCACAGAGATCCACCTGCCTCTGCTTCCCGAGTGCTGGGATTAAAGGTGTGCGCCACCACGCCCCGCTAGAATAGTAATATTTCTAAGTAAGCTAAATGTTTACCTTGGAAGCTTTGGGGAAATGTTAAATAAGTTCAGGTCATTGTTATAAAAAGACTCATTAAATAAATGCCATGGAAGATCTGCCATTCACCAGGCCACTGAGCCAGAAGATTAAACGTGGGGAGATACCGTGAGGAATCAAGCACGTTCCCTATACAGTATGCTGAGAGTCAAAGAGTGTATGTAAAGAAAGAATGCCTGACCAGTGCCGCTTCACGCAATCTACATGGGCTTGTACAATGAGTTCTGGAAGCAAAAAGAAGAAAACAAACAAAAGAAACTGCTTGAAGACAGAAACTAAGGGGGATTTTCCTCCTTCAAATTTCTGAAGAGCACACACCGAAGCCTGAGACCACCATGGAGGGAAGAGTGCTTTTAGAGAGTTTGGGGCAATTCAGTAAAGTAGGAATTGGCCAGTACTGGTGGTGGCTCTTTCACGAGTAGTCCAGTTAATGCTGCAAAATCTACTACAGGTCTAATAGGTTAGAAAAAAACGGTAAACCTATGATAATAATCTGTGGAACCTCACGATGGTGACAAGTTGTGTTTTCTAGGCTTAGGACAGGGAAGAGTTCTGACTGTGCAAGCTCAATACCCATTTGTCAGTGAGTCTCAAACTAGCAATTACAAAGACCAGCAAAATATCCCCTGAGTAGTATTGTGTCTCCCAGCAAGTGTTCTCCCCCACCCCTCTCTCCTCCCTCCCCTGTCCTCTCATCTCCTGCTCCTTCTGACTCCCTCCTTCCCTCCTTTCTTCTTGCCCTCTTACTCAATCTCTGCCACAACAATAAAAAAATTGTTAAAAACGCTTTGGAGGTGACAGTAAAACAGCCCTTGCTATGTTTTTCATGATTTTTATCAAGAAGGAAAAAAAAAAAAAACACAGCAGGTGAAATTAGAGATCAAAAATGCGCCAAGGCTGGAGCCGGAGTCAGATGAGTGCAGTGATCAAACACAAGACAGTACTGAGAGCATTTCATCAGGAAAAAAGACCCCGAGTGTACGTGAGGTTGAGTCTGAGACCGCATCACACCCCTTTTAAAAGTAGAGGATCTGATCCTCTGCCCCAATCTCTTCTATACACAAAGATAAGATGCTGGTTTAGAAGGTATGAAATCACTCTAATTTCTGTTTCCTAATCTATCTAGCTGTTCAGGTAATTGATATTTTGCTTAGAAAGAAATACATGCTCAAACTCCTTCCAGACAATGTCTTTTCTCGTCATTTCAGGCACTTGAGTGAGTACATGTAAAGCATATTTGGGGTAAATGATACTTTTTCACTACTCTTCAAAATCACATTCACAGGAACCAGCAAAATGGCTAAGTTGGTAAACGTGCTTCCTGACAAGGCTGATGAGACCTGGGTTCAGTACCAGGAACCCACAAGGTAGAAGTGGAGAAGTCTTTCTTCCAGTTGTGTGTGTACACACACACACACACACACACACACACACACACACACGCAAACACACGAATGAATGAATAAATAAATAAACACTAAAGGCAAAGAGAAAAAACAACATTTACGTAGGTTAGAGAATATGTTCATTTACTTCATACAAGTTTGTATGGGAGAGTTAAAAGAGAAGTATATTCACTTTAATATTACCTAATGCTTATTTTAAACAATAATAAATAAATTGAGTTGTCAATAGAAGAGCAAAAATAGAACTATTTTCTTACTAATTATTTTCATACCCAGCCAAGGCTTGCTCCAATCCTCAAATTTCACCAATTGATAATGTGCAATAAGGGTCATTTAGCGACTTGGCCATATTCATAGGAATAGCAAGTAAAGATCTATTCAGCTTTGTGTCAACTACATACATTAGTGGCTTCAGATAAATGAAATGTGTCACTTTAATGTTCCAAAACCCGGTTTTCAAATTCAAATTTGTATATATAATATATATATTGCTTTGTTTATTATGTATGCAAAGTATATATATATTTTTAACTGAATCCAACCAATTAGACTTAAAAGGCCCTAAAATGTACTCCAATGTTTAACAAGTAACTACAACCATATTTTGTCTAGATATAAATATTCAAAATCTTGGGTTAATTCTTCTTATCCAAATTATACAAGACATCACTCTAATAACAACAATATTCATGATATTTTATAGTTTAAGTACCGATGTTCCTTGATTAAATGAGTATCTAAATTGTCCAATATTGTACAATTACCCAGTAAAAATAATTAAGCAATATCTATATTCTACTAACAATATGGACATTACTATCGTGACTTCTTCTAGTGTCCTATTTCAATTTCTAGTCATTAAAATAAAGAGTAGCTGGTTAAGCCTTAAAGGCCTATAAAATTCCATTTTCCTAATAGGTTTGATCTCTTGTTTCTATTAATGTTATTCATACTTGTTATGTAAATGAAATCATTCTTGTTAGAAGAATGTTTGAAGAATACTGAAAAGTGTACTAAGTGTAATTTCACTTAGTTTTTCAAACTAATTGGTATGATGCCAATGTAATAAAACAGATGAATTCATTATCCAAAAACAACAACAATAAAGGAGTTCCATGAAACAGTGCATTTTGAAAGTACACAACGATATGTCCTAAGTGCTACATTTGGGAAAAGCATGCAATCATAATTATGATTATTCTGACGGGAGATTTATTTTCTTCATAAGAAATGTGTGTACAATTTATCTATCACAGGAAGATGCTCTTTCCAGGACCTTCAGGACATTCAGCTCTTGGTGTAATATTTTCACCTTTGAGCCCTTGTACGTGGTTCAGAAGGTGTTTAAGGGTAGAAGTGACACTCCCTGATGCATCAGTTTGGCTCCAATGCAGTGCCCATTTCAGGAATTAAAGGACCTAAGCCTGTCCTAAGCTTGAAAAGAAAGGTGAGCTCCAGACAATTTCCACAGACCACTTCACATGTCACACCACAACAACAGACAGCTTTGCATGCTATTTCATGAAGAAAAAGATTACACTAATGTAAACTCTACAGTGTCTCTTGGTATTCTGCAAGGCACAAAATTACCACTATCAAACATTGCTGTGAAAACATGTGTTAAGCTTAGACTCAGTAAGAGATTTTTTTTTCTCGTCCAAATCTTGTCTAGAATCTTTGATCTTTGCTGGATACCAAAGCAGAAAACTTTCCATTGCTCCTCACTTATTGGTAAGGTAAGCTAAGTCTGAATGTTAGTTAGCTGGCGATCACTGTGACAAAGTACCCGAGGTAACTGAGCTCCAAGACAGAAAGACTGATCTGAGGTCGTGGTTTTAGCTATTTCAGCACTTACTTACTTGGACCCATGGTTTTTGAGCTCCTGTAAGAGGACACAGGATGGAGATAATTCATCTCCTCCTCTTCTGGTAGCCAGGAAGGAAAGACAAAAGAACAGGTAGAGCTGAAAAGTTCCAATTTCCCTGAAGCACATGCCCCATCACTGAACTTTCTACTAAGCCCTACTTCCTAAAGATTCCTCCCACCAATTCCTAATAGTTCCATGCAGGTTCTGCCCCTTGGGAATATTTAGGATTCATGGAAAAACGTGGACTTCCTTCACATCCGGGGATAGATCACTTTAACAACCTGAAATAAATCATGACATCAAGTCAAGTTCAAACGATAGGCAGAAAAATGCTTTGGAGCATTTAGGGTTACCTTTCCAGGAGCCTTGAGACAAGGGCATTTGTCTGAGAAGCTGTGATTCCAGAATATGTCGCTGAGCAAGACAGAAGCAGAATTCATAAGGTTGTCTGTGGAAATTAAACCTTGTCAGCAGACGTCCGAACAGGAGTCCCCTCAATTCTTCACCAAGCTGTTTCCATTTAGAACCTATGAAAAACCTCAATTTTTCAACAGTCAGGAAAAGATGGATGCAGCTTTACACTGTTCTCTGTCACCTTTTCCCAAGGTGATTCATTAATGTTATGTGATGAATGGACATTTTGTGGAAATTCATAATGGAATGGGTCTATAGATGAGTCATGTGACAAAAACAGACTACTGGAACAAAGACAAGTTTGCCCATGCAAATAAATCATGAAGTAAGGAAGGCTGGTTGGAGAAGCCTCATCTTCCCCAATGGATTCAGAAAGTTAAAATGTTACCTGGAATACTCTAGGATAAACTGATTCATGACTGGCAGGAAAACAAAACACAGACCTGAGTTACACATTAAATTATATCACATATGTTTTAGTCATCTACAATTACACATGCCTTAATAAGATGAGCGAACTCTTATTTATCTTTCTTTTCATACCACATAATTCTTTCCTTTTCTGTCATCCATTGAGAAAGATATCACATTATGCTATTCCTAATGTAATTACCTAAAAAGAGAGATGATGAAACTTTCATGAAGAACATCCATGTCAAAAGTTGCATTTAAAAGTATATACAGTGACATATGTACAGTGGGGGCTGCACATCTAAGATTCATGGAGCAGAGTGGAAAAGGGGGTAGAGAGAACACCAACGCATCTCTCAATGCATCAATGAAGCGCCCTCATGCAACACATGGCAATGAATCCAGGCCTGAGGGACCATTGCAGAAGAGGGGGGAGAAAGATTCTAAGAGCCAGGGAAGGAGGTACATGACCATATGGAAATAGAGTCTTACAGGCTTCTGGGAACTTTCTCATATGAACTTACAACAATGGCAATAACATGCCCAAGATCCGTGCAAACTCAAGTAGACAAAAACCTAGCATAAAACCATGGGAATGGGCAGCAGGCCCCAACCTTAGCTGAAGAACTATTGGGCAGCTGATTACTACTGAGAAAGAGCTCATCTTCTTTACCAGAGAGACCCTAGATAGGTGGACTAGACCTCATTGGGTGAATTTGCACTGAGGGATGTCAGGGGACACTAACTTGACTCCAGGGACCTTAATACAAATGACAGAATGCATGAAATCCAGTGGAGGAAGGTTATGGGAGGGTCCCATAATGATGGGGAAGGAGATATAAAGAGGATTTAGATGTGTATGAAATACACAAAAATTCAATAAAAATATATTTTTAAAGGTATGTATAGGTACATACCACCTCAAGTTTTCCCATCTACCAGGGTTATATTATAATACAGAGTTTTTTTTAAGTTTTGTTCTTCAAACTGTTGCCTCTTCTGTTAATATAACTGAAAGGTGCTATTATACATGACCCCTTTGAAACTGTCAGGAAAAACATCTATAAAATGGTTTAAGATATGGGGCTGGAGAGATGGCTCAGTGGTTAAGAGTACTGACTGCTCTTGCAGAGGACCTGGGTTCGATTTCCAGCACCCACATGGCGGCTAAAAACCATCCTTAACTCCAGTTCCAGGGCAATCCAAAGCCCTCTTCTGATCTCCACAGCATTGCACGACACAGATGCACTCACATATATTCAGGCAATACACTCATACACATAAAATAAAAATAAAATATTTTTTAAAAATGTTTTCAGATACAACTTAGTATGTTGGTATAAAAGTAAAATTATTATTTTCTGTACAAAAAAATAGTAATAATACATTTATACCTGACCATACTCTTCTAAAAATGCCCATTTAAAATATGCTATGTAAATAATTTCAAACATTGCTGTATCAAAAACCTGATTAAAGCAGAGATTTCTCACTGAGGTGAGTTATCAAAGAGAATTAGGTCCTTTCCTTGCTTCTTATAAATGTGATCATTGGAAAATATTTACATAATTCATGACTTTTCACTAGAAATTTTAAGTTTAATGTTTCCCTCTAGCTGTAAACTTCTGAAACTGGTATCCTGGTGCACATGCCTGTCTGGATATGGCATTTGTGTCTATATGCTTTCTTGGTCCCATAATAGAAAATCAATCATAGCACAGTCATGAGTTTGCCATTTCTGGTGGTTTTCATTTCTTCTCATAGATCCAGTTTTCCATCTGGTGAAATTTACTCTTAACATGCTTCCCTTATTATGGCTAATGATAAAAGTCAACCAGTATTTTTGTCTTTGATGTTGGATTTTTTTTTATTTTTATTTTTGTTTTTTAAAGCAGTGTTTCCCAGATAAGAAATCCTGGACTGAGCAGCTTTAGATTGTTGCCTTTCAGCCTCTTGCTCCACTGACTTCTGCTTTGTGTTGTTAATAATCTATGTAAACTTGACCCAGTTGGTGATTAGAAAAAATTGTCCTCAGACAAGCTTTATTAACATCTACAAAAAGCATACAATTGTTTTGATGTTCCTGTCAATTAATTCTACAATATCTATCACTTCTTGGTTTTTCTCACTAGCTTTTCTCTTTTTTTGTATAACTTAATATTCTTATCAATATACCAAATACTTAGAATTTTATCTCCTTACATGTTGGATTTTGTGTTATTCCTTTAATTCTCCTTCATATTAGTCATGGAGAGTTATAGGAAAACCTTGGGATGTTTAAGTATTTGGTTTAAACTTATTAGAGTTACTAACAGCTTTATTCGAGAGATAATTTGGCTGCACTACAGAAGCAATGCATATAAACTATTCTATTTGATGTTCTATGTAACACAGAACATTTCCTCATTAGACAGATGGGAGTATAAACTGCTCTTAGCCCTGTATGACCTCCATAGATGGTCCCACCTGTCTTTTCTCTGGTGATTCTTTATTAATTCTTGCATAAGCAGTGTCATTATTCCTGTTTTGCTGATTAGTGTTCAGATGTGTGCCCTGTAGATCTGGACTCTCTCCTTTTTGTGAAGTTTTCTGCAATACCGTGCCCATATTCTCCCTGAAGTTTGCACTCAGAAACACAGCCTGGCAGTTAGGAAAAGCTCTCCAGGCACTAAATTTGGTAACTATGGTACTCTACTCGCTAATCTTTTCTCAGGGGTCATCAACCTGCCTATTGTCCAACATATAAAAATTATTATTTGGTGTGTTTTGTCTATTTTATTGTTCATTCAATCTAGGAGTATAAAGTTTGCCCTTTACTCCATCATGGTCAGTAACAAAGATATAGTCATGCATGCATGTAGATTGGAAACCCCACTATGGTGCCTGAATAATAACCACCCAGGTGTATCTTCAATTCATATCCAGTAGCTGGAGCTCAGGATGCTCATGGTACATCCTGACAAGACCACTTGACAATTACCAAAGTGGCAGTACAATTAGTATGCCTGGTATTGACTGCTGCTGGGGCTGGAGAGATGGTTCAGCAGCTAAGAATGCTTGCTAATCTTGGAGATAATCTGAATTTGGTCTCAGCATCCATGTAGGGCAGCCTTCAACTACCTATAACTCCAGATCCAGTTGATCTGATGCTTTCTTCTGGCCTCTCAGTGTGTCTGTTTACACATGTGCATGCACAGAGAGAGAGGCATACAGAAAACTATATAAAAATTGAAATAAATCTTGAAAAAGAAGGTCCTGCTGTTTATTATAAACACTGATTTTAATTTATGTTATGTGATATTGTACCAATCATACTGCCTGAAATTGGAAAGACAGTAAAAATTCTTTAATGGGTTAATAAACCACCTTGTTTTGCATCTCAGTTACAAAAATTATTTTGTTCTCAAGAGAGAAACTCCACCTATACTGACGCTACATTTGGATGCTTTTCCATCACCTTTCCAGCTACTAATTTAGTTTAAAGGTATATCATTTGAAAACATATTAACCCCTATGTTATAACGCCTACAAACTCTATTACGTGTTGCCACACCCCAACTATGTAGCTCATCAGATATTTAGTCATCTCATGATTTCATTTAAAATTAATTTTCTTTGATTTAGAATTTACAACCCATCACAACTTAGTCAAAAGCAAGAAATTAGCCTGGAATCTCATCTGAAATTTACTTCTGTGGCAGTGAAATCTTGCATTATGGTGATGCCTGAACAAAAACAACCTGACTCTTAGCAGCCATTAAAATGAAGAATGGGGCCTGATCTGTTCTGAGAACTTATTTTTTCAGATTTCTCCCGTAGCTGTGCCCTCAAATAAGACCTTGATCTCTATTTATTCAAACAACACAACCTGTATAAAATGGAGGAATAAAAGAAGAACCCAGTCTTATCAGAGAGGGATTTTCCCTATCCAACTCCTAATGACACAGAATTTTATACACAACAAATGTAAGTCAATCTAATCCCAACTGCTGTTAACAATGCAAATAGAATAATTCATTGCTTCCAGTGAATATTCACTGCTTTCAGCCCTTGACATTTTCATAACATACACATACAGTATTCTGGGTCAGGAGCAAGGAAGAGTGATAATTGACTAAAACTATTTTGTGAGAGGAGCCCAAGACCTAATAAGTGTGTTTACATTATACACAAGCTGAGATATTGTTAAAGGGTCTCAGAACAAGATAAACTTTGGTTATAAGATTAGGTAAGAACTCATTTGCCCATAAAAGCAATTCCCAGAATTCTGCCTTCTGTTTCATAAATGAAGAAGCACATCCATATCTATAATAGAAGGCATTTCCGGGAAAGTCATTCCCACAAACCTCCACAGAAAGGAAGAAACACAAATGTCCTTGAAGCTCTATTTCAATAATCTCTTGCATATTCAAGGTGAAAAAGTCAGGAGATTTTTCTGACTCCTTGCTGCATATCGCTTAGGAGGAGAAGACGACGGGGCTTAGAGTTAATAGCTAATATTGCTGGAACCTACGCGAGCATTGGAAGTAAGGCTGCTATACTTCTGCCCAAACTTTTCAGAATGGGTTCATCTGTCCTGAAGAACCACTGCTTCCTGGAAGGGTACATGGCTAATGGGGCATGCACAGAGCAGTGGGCAAGCACCATCTGTCTGCCTGTGGGATAGCAGGCTTCACTAGCTCTCTTATGTTCAATGGAGGAACAAGGGTCATAAGAAATCAGACAGATTAGCTCTATGTAGTCCCTCTGATGGAAAGCAAAAGACCCTTAAAAGACACTGCCCAGTTTCCTATGAGAGGAAGTGTCTGGGAATGTAAAGGAAATATGCTTTAGTGAAAAGATCACTTGTCCATTTTGTTACCATTTGTAAATTAAAATCTTCAAAAGGATTTTCATGGAATAGACGCCAATGTACTCTTTTAAAATACTTTATTTTTTTATTTTCTTTATGTGTATGAATGTATTGTCTGCATGTATATAAGAGTGTCCATGTTGTACAATGCCTACAGAGTTCAGAAGAAGGCGTAGAACCCCCTGGAATTAGAGTTTTGGATGTTTTTGAGCCACTATGTGGGTGCTGGAAATCAAACCCAGGTTCTCTGCAAGAGCAGCTAGTGCTGTCAATTGCTGAGCCATCTCTCCTGCCCCAGATGCCAATATATTCTTAAATCTAAAACTTAATGAATAGGAGTTTTTCATTACAAAATTCTTGCATGGACAAAAATGTAGTATGCAGTTTCCCCATACAAGTAACTTATATGTAGAATGTATTACATATAAATTATGTCATAAGTAAGGGAAGCATATATAAATATTCTATTAGCATCATACTTTTCTTTTTTACTAAGGAACTGGTAAAAGCGTTTGAGTATCATAATGTAAACTTTAATCTATCCTTCTTTATACTTTACTTTAGATGAAGAACATTCACTGAGTGCTAACCATGCATCAGACACTGTTTAGTGGCTTTAGAAGAAAATTACATAGGGTTTAGCCTCTCTCCCCATGAAACTTATTCTAGTTTAATTTCTGTTGCTGTGATAAAATGCCTTGACAAAAAAAATTCACAGAAAAACAGGTTAATTTCAGTTTATAATTCAAGGTTATAGCACATCATTTTTGGAAGTCACGGTCACCAGAACTTCTAACAGTCAGCATCACATCCACAGACAAGAGCAGAGAGCAATGAGTACTCACTTGCCTGCTTGTGCTCAGCCAGATTTATCCAGTCTTGTACAGTTCAGGACCCTTGGCCTAGGGAACGGTGCAACCCACATTAGGCTGGGTCTTTCCATATCAATTACCTTAATAAGGCAACTTCCACAGTCATGCTCACAGGCCAATGCACACAATCCTTTATTGAGACTCTTCCCCAGTAATTATAGGTGGTATTAAATTGACAAAGCTAACCATCACAAAGCTTGTAGTTTCTTCTTTTTATTTAAAAAATTAACACATGTAAAATATTTGAATCTATATATTTCATAAGTCCTGACTCTGTCAACATTAGCAACTTTCATAGCCACAGCAGTCCATGAGGCTCACGTTCTTTTGATCATTTCACTTTCCCTCAGCTACTTGTGACGACTTCATTGGGACTAGCCTTGCCCATTAACTAGGGCTCAAGGCATTCTCATACTCTCTCTCCCCCGACCTAGAATTAATCAAAGCTCCTTTTAACTTTAATTGTTTATTAATGTTTGCCCTAAGATTTTTTCCTTCCAAAAGATCCCACAAAATATGATTCTAATTACTCCTTATATTTTAAGTGGCTTCCTTTATGAATTCAGATCTCAATTATTCAGTCTCAAGATGTTATCCAAGATTTTTTTCCTTATATACATATTTTATGTTATTCGATTTTTTCTGTCTCTTTTGTGACCAGAATAACTTCCTGAATCTAGCCTGATGTATTCCTTAATTTCCTTCCTAAGGGAAAAGAAACAAATGAAATATTATTGAACATACTCCAATTGACTAAAGTAGCTATAGAGTTTTACAGTATTTAGAATCACCAATATGTCTGCTATCTCTTCGAGACATTAAAATTCAGGGCTCTAAGGCGTTCCTGATAAGTAAGTTATGAATGTCGACAATCATCTGTCTTCTTGCTTCATGTTCTTTTAGATTTTGTACTGCATCTCTCAACTCTGGATTGATTGTGATTTAAAGACAACGGTAATGCTCTTTTGGAAGATTTTTGCTTATAAATCTTCACAGCTATTTCCATGAATAGATCAGCACAAACTCTTAGTCCAGTTCTCTGGAAGTCTGTAGTCAAACAGACATTCTGTTGCTACAGAGAACTAGGTCATATTAATAACTGAAGAATCTTTTATCTTCTGCCTACGGTTTCACTGAGAAACTGGCACATTTTTCAAATATACGAGGAACATCTTTCTCAAAATACTTTAACAACTTAAAAGCATTATTTTTATAAACCTTCAATGATCTAACCCCGAATAATAATTAGAAACTAAAATAAAATATATTGTGGGTTATGTAAGCAAAAATAGTTATCCCTTTTCATTTGAATCGGTATAGTCTTTTTCCTCTATACAGTCTTGTTTCAAAAGTCATATTTAAAGCTACTGTATCCCTAAGACTAAGTATCAAGCAATGTGAGACACTGGGAAATAATTTATATTAAGTTTTCTTCTCATCCTTCAACTTTCTAACAATATTACGGAACTGGGACAATGTGTTAAAATGAAAGTTATATATTATAATACAGATTCATTTCAAGTTTCTTTTGAATGACACTTTCCAACCAGCAATAAATACATACTTGATTAACACAGATTTCCAATGACATCCATGAGAACAGTGAGGTATGTTTGCCTTTTGTCAGGGCTGATGAGAGCAGGCACAATCCAAGAATGTGTAGTTCTGTTGATTAGGTTGAATGGAGAACAACAGGCAGCAGGTATCATCCATACCCTGATGGTGCTATTTTCCCTATTTCATCGCCAACTAACAAATTATATCTTTATAAGTGACAAGAAACACAAGTTGCAGGTACTCCAGAGAAGGAAATCCATCTCTGCCTTCTTCATTAGAATAATTTTTAAGGAAGTTGAGAGAGTTATAACACAGTGGGATTTAATGAACAGTTTCTGAATAAGCAAAACCTCCACTGGTATAGTAACATTTCCCCCAGTTCTCTGACTGATTTATGCAGCTCTCCTACTTTCTCCCCCTCAGTCCTTCTAACACCACTACACCAAGTCTTCAGTCCCATCTTTTCACAAGGATGGGCAATCCTTTGACACACCTACACTTCGCTGTACTCATTTCTGTTGAAGGTGCTCGAATTAGGCAATCACGCTTCCTACATACCAATCCATTTCACAGGGTTGTAAGTAGTCACACATTTTTATATTGATTAACTGGCTGTAGAGTCCTATATAATACCTCATCCGCATTTGGTATGCTTATTAATTTATTATTTTTGCTGTAACATCTATACTTGACTTCTAGAGCACTCCACCCTTTGATTTCTGCCTGAAGTTTCCCACACTGATCCTTCATAAATGTCTCAACAACCAATTAACACATTTCTCAAAGTACATCCCATAGACCTCTTACTCATCTGCCATCAACGCCTGGATTGGAACATCCATGTTCAAGCCTATCTATAACCCTTCATAATTTCAGTGGTCTCAAATTTTATGGTACTCAATGTGAATACATCTTTGAGAAACCAAAAACCACTGTTGTGTCCTACAATTATGAAGAGGGAAAACCTGGACCAGTAGCATCATATACATGATTCTGGTTTCTTAATTTATAACTTGAGACTGCATTTCCTGGTCTCCAAACTCATATACAATGAAGGACTTTTTCTGCTCTCTTTTAGAAAGAATTTAAATTTTTGTGATTTCATATACTATAGCTTGATAGTGTTTAGATGTCCTTCCCTATCCATACCTCCCCTTAATGCTGCCTCCAAATTACATACATACACACACACACATATATGTGTGTGTGTGTGTGTATATGTGGATGGAGAGAGAGAGTAATTTGTATGCCCAAATGTCTTTTGGTGTGGGTCCAACCACTGGAGCCTGCTTAATCTACCAAGAGTCCCATCCTTGAAAGGGGTTATCCCCCCCCCTCAGCAGGCATGAGTTGCCAAAATTTCCTTAGATTGGATTGCAGAGTCTTACCCACTTCCCCATATCTATGCTGGGATTTTGTCTGGTTTGAGTTTTCATAGGACTTATGCATGTTGTTGTGAGTTCATATGAGTAACTGAGAAGCTGCCTGGAAAACTCTATTTTGTTATGGTCATTCACCACCTCAGGTTCTTACAATATTTTCACCCCCCCTCTTCTGAAATGATCCCTGAGCCTAGGGGGGCAGAAGTTGAAATAGGAGTTCTAATCATAAACTGTCTACATCCTCTTCTTTACTCACATTAGCCAGCTGTGGGTTTCTATGTTAATTACCATCTGCTGTATAAGAAAATCTCTCTGGCAAGAGTTGAGAGATGAATTAATCTATAGGTATAAGAATAAGTTATTAGGAATCAGTTCAATACTATAGTTATTTAGTAGAAAAATACTAAGGCTCTCACCTATTCACTGTGACTTGTCTAGCCTCAGCTTCTTAAGGATGATATCAGTGTCAGCTATGGGTCCCTTGCTATGAAATCCTCCTTAAATACAAGTAGAAAGTGGTTGGTTACTCCCATAATATTCATGCCACTATAGTACCTGTGAGCAAAGCTTGCCAGGCCAGTTGTTTCAGTAGTTCAAAGGATTCACAGCTGGCTGCAGTTGATGATTATTTTTCCTTCCATTAGCACACATAACACCGTTCCGCACTGTGAATGCTAGCCAGTAGAGATGAGGCTCTGAAGTCAGCACCAGCTAGATTTGTTTGTTACAGCTCTTATATGTAATGTCTTAAGCAGCAGGATTTTATCATCAATTCTGTGGGGAACAAAGAGCAAGGGAAATGGCCTGTTGAGTACCCTAATTAACAGCTTCAAGAGAGGGTGTCTATTCCTGGAATTGAGGTTATGTTTTCTTAGCCCATGGTATCTAGTAGTAGTAATGGCCCACTGTTATAAAGTAATTCCTTTTGATCTCTTTTAAAATTTTTCTGCTCCCTTTAAATGGATATCTGAGTAGCGATTCAAATTGTATGTAAAATTCTCAATTATTAATTTCAATTTCCCATCTCTCAATCAGAAGAACCCCTAATCTTTAGAGTCTTCTCCATTACACTAAATGCGAATTCTACTAAACATATTGAGGCCAGTGCAAGGGAATCATTTTAGTCTTCTCTTTTTTATATCATATCAATCCATTTAAAATTGCAACTTCTTTGTCTTCAAACTGTAATTATATCTGCTGCAAACATCATGACATAAAACACCCATTGTTTAGCACCAAGATTAGTTCAATGGCCTCCTAACCATTTAGGGCCTCTCCTTCGTACTATGCTGACCTATAATGTAGTTTATTTAGATATGCACTTGTGTATATATTTATATAATCCCACACATGTATATACCGAAATCTAAATCTAAGTCAAGTAATGTAATTTCACTCAAAGACTGTTGCAACTTTCCAGTTTACTCAGTTTAAATCTAGCGGCTTTCCCATAGCCTGTAGAGCCCTATATAATTAATTATTTTTCAGCTCACTGATCGCCTATAATACCCCCTCCTCACCTAAATTAGTCCTCTTCTTCCTTAAATAGCCTTATATCCATCTGCCTAGGAACACTGGAATCAGTCTTTCTGGACCTAGCACAACTTCTAGCAATTCACATGGTTCTCTGTCCCTCCTTTATCTAGAATTTGTCTCAATTATCACTCTGTTTTAGTGGTCTTCCCTCATCATCTATGTAAAATGGCAAAACCACCCTGTGCAGAAGCCTCCCTCTGACCTTACTTCCCATTTGGGGCTTATGATCCTGAATAATTGTTCTTCCATATCTTTAGATATCTTTATAGAAGAGGGAGGGGATAGGAAGAGGTAGAATTAGTTTTGCTCTTTTGTATTAGTTATGTCTGTACATCAAATTTCACCAAAACAAATTGTACAAACCGTATCTTCTGGTTTCTGAGGCAGAAATCAAGGCTTTGCTTTGGGTCACTCTAGCTCACAGATCCTGGCCAGGCTGTAACCAAGGTTTAACTCAGGGCGTCACTGGAGAGGATTCATTTCCTCTCTCTCTCTCTCTCTCTCAATAGCTGCTGGCTCATCTCTGGACTTTAATGTCCAGTTTCTTGCCACATGGTCTTTTCCACTGGCAGCTCAGCACAAAGGAGCCTGGCTTTCATCAAGGAAGAGAATAAGACATAGTGAGCAAGATGGAATTTTCATTCTTTTGTCATACAGTCTAGTCTCTAAAGTTAGATAACTAGGCCTGTCACACATTCAAAAAGGTGGGAGATGTGCAAGCCTATCAATTCCAGCCAGTAGAACTCACTGGGAACCAGTTCAGAGGCTATTTATCATTCTCCATACTAGAGTGTAAGCATTATTGAAGAGACGATGTTATGCTCACTGCCGCAGAGCATATACTCAATAATTATTGTTAGTCACATGAATTGTCTTATTAGTGTGCCATTGTTTCATCACCTGAGTCTTCCCACTAAAAGAGTATATTTCTGGGTAAGTTCTCAATTTAGAATTTTGTTTGTGAACTAGAACTCCCAGTGAGAGTTTCTCCTTCTTATCCAAACATACTAAGGCTCTGCCTATCCTTTGGATATCCAATCAGAGGGTAGCATTTCAATCTTCATTCCTGAGTGCCCCATTAATATCTCTAGCTTCTATGAACTCATGTGACATTGACTGAACCACATAGTCCCATGATACTCTGTGTTCATATCCTATTGCCTCAGTCCATGAGGCTTTTGAAAAGAAGTATGATGAGTTCAGCCCCTATAAGCCCAGAAAAGCCTAAAGCAATGCTTATCTACAGAAAGCATTTACAAAGCACTTACACAAGATAGATACGCAACACACATTAATGGCAACAGGTGAGTGGTTTTGCTCTTTGGTCATTCTCTATTATGATTAAATTTTCTGTAAGTGCTGAATGGTTGAAAAGAAGACCTGGAATGAGTGGTACCCAATGAACAGTGTGGTCTCAGCCCTGTTCTTCTGATTCTAAGGTTGTTCTTGCCTCTATAATTACAGCAGCAAGGAGGGCTTAGGCCAGGCTAATTTAGGCTTTTCATTAAGTACATCTATAGCAACTAATTACCCCATGCCCTTTGTATTTCTACCCAGCAATGATTTGTGGAAAGAGAGAGAGAGAGAGAGAGAGAGAGAGAGAGAGAGAGAAAGAGAGAGAGAGAAAGAAGCTCTGGAATCTTCACAATCACAGAAAGTTGCTTTGCACAAAAGCATATTTAAGCACACAAGGTTCAAGATTACTCAGGACAGCCATAATAATAGGAACCACTTTGCAATTCCAGGAGGTTGATTAGAAGACAGCAATGGTGAACAGATTCTAGGAATGTCATAATAAGAATGTGTATTAGCCAAGCCAAGGATTTTATAAAGGGACAACACCCAGTTCTAACTCGACTGCCATATTTTCATGGTGACCTAGATAAGGCAGAAATTACCAAAATTATGTACATGCTATTTTCTTCTTAAGACATGGTCTCTCTGTAGTGCCAGCTGCCCTGGAACTCTCTATGTAGACCAGGCTGGCTGTGTACTCAGAGAGATCCATCTGCCTCTGCCTCCCAAGTGCTGGGATTAAAGGCATGTGCCACCTCACCCAGACATACTCCTTTGTCTGAATAAAGCTAGTCCAACAAAACTGCTTCACACAAACTTGAGCTTTAATAAGTTTCCTTTGAGTGAATGACTTGACAAAGAAGAGGTAACACATAAAAGACTGTGAAAGACTTATGTGAAACCAAATTTGCAACCTCAGCACAGTGTGCATGCTTCAGGGGATGGCCGAATTGGAGCCATGGTTTACTTTCTCACTCATCATAAATGTGTGTCTTCCAGGGAGAAAGTTTTTAGGCCATTTACAACATTTAAGCTATAGTAAACATATAAAACCAGACTCTGAATAAAACTCAAAGTTAAAACAGACATTTGGGCATAATAATTTCACTAGAAGTCAAGTGCTGAGTTTTACATCGAAAATTATCATAAAAACATTTTAGTATGCTCAGGTATTAAGGGTCACTAGGGAACCCAGTAAGGCATCGTGTGTGTGGGGGGGGTTGTGTGTGTGATGTTTGGTCACAGATATATCTGCGTTCAAATAGCAAACTATATCATCATCCTCAGACCTCTCTTCTTGGAAGCAATAAGGATCTATAGAAATTTTAAATATATGGTTTGCAGAGTTGATTTGACTTATGGCTAAGGCACTTGGCCAGAGGTCTGCTTTGCTTTGATCAAAACATGTCAGAGTTCTCTTCATTTCTCTCATCAGTGTTTAATGTAGGTAGCAGGGCATCGGTCAGATCATCTGCTTGCAAGAACAGGAAAAATGTCTTACAAATATAATCTCCAAATGCCTTTCTCGTTATAATTAGCCCAGTTTGCCTGGCTTTTCTGCTTGCTTTGTTTTTATCTTCTCACTGCCCTGAATAGTGAAAATATACCTCAAGGTTTACATTTCAGGGAGAACAGTGGTTATGTCAGACAGCAAGATCATAACTCAAAGTGCATCTGACTTCACCGGAGCCCTTGCCCAGTGGAAAGCAAGCCATGTTTACTACTTAAGTCCAGGCTCTGGTCTGCTTGAGTCTGGTGGTTATATGATGAGCAGTCACATGGGGAAGTGAGCCTTTTGGCTTGGTTTAATTGGGTCACCATGGATTGCCACTGAATGCAATCTACCTGTAAGTTTTTAGCCCAGGCTTATCTGTAATGTTGGTTCTTCCTTGCCAAACCAGGGCCTTTACTAGTTCTTTGAACTAATCATTTTAAACAAAATTTCAAGAGAGATTTATCAGGGTAAACTAATCTGTACTTGAGAATTTTATGTAGAATCTGTGTAGAGAAAAAAATTCAAAACAATAAGACAGTCTCCAGAGGCAACCATTGTGTTTAAGATATATCTTATATATTTAAAAGAAATTTTAATATTTTTTTCTGCAAAACTCCACTAATAAATTAGTGGTAAAATACTTTTCAGAAATAGTACTATAAAGCATAGACTACTATTAAAGCAAATTTACTGTTCATCGGTTGCTTATTATGGAGGGAAAAAGAACTAACATTTCCCTTCTCTAACTTTTCTTCTTCGCTGTCTAAGTGGAAAGAAAATCATTAAAGTTGAATAAACAGCTATAGAGTTGAGTTATCCCTGGATAGTATCTGAATAGATAAGGCAAATAGACCAAGAGTTAAAAAAGTCTGACCAATAACTCAAAGAGAGGCCTGGCATTGGGATATTTGTTATATAGTTTTCAGATATTCACATGCACGTGTCTATATATTGCTTATGATTTTTTTCAGAAAATTTCAACTTGCCCTCTACCATTGTACCTTCTTTTGACATTTGAGAATACCCATTCCTCTCCCATGTTCTTCATATACATTTATGCTTTCCTATATTTCTGCTCTGCACTTTTTAAACTATACTTTTTCTGAGAATAAGGTACACTTCTCCTTACTGGCCCCAGAGGTTCTGCTGTCTGAATCAGTACATGGAATGTCAGAAGCATCAGGAAACATTTTCCAAGGAGTTAATTAAAGACCTGGTTCCTGGCTGAATGTTAGTCCCACCCTTCAGGGTGTTGAATTGACTCTTATCACTCACTTCAGGAGATTCAGGATCTTTACCTGTGAGTTCACCTGCAGGGGTACAAGCCCAATGGTTCATCCTGACCCAGCTGCAAAGAGACTGATTTATACATCAAAATGACAATTTATTAATTCACTCTGAAGAATGTTATTGTCAGCCAGAATGAACCTTCACCACTTATTAGGGAAGCTTCGTAAAAAGCAAATTAAGATCAGAAGGTTGCTTAGCAAATATGAAATCAAAGCGAAGGAAATTTGAAGACATCACAAGGTATTTTCATCAATTAGTAGCAGACTTAAACGTCACCCTTCCCAAGTGCCATGCAGTCCTTACCTATAGACCAGTTTTCTACTCAACAGATATCTTATCTTCACATAAAAATGATGCATCCTTACACTCCAGTTTTCCAGGAATCTATAGCTTCAGATTTCTTTGCAACTTCTCAATTTTTTATATCTGGAGAAGAACCTAATACAATTCCATTTCTTAAGAGACACCACCTTAGCCTTAAATGACTCTTCTACCTGACCTGTTGTCTCCTGACTTGAATGACTCAGTCCCCCAAATGACCCAATTCAGAATCTTGAGATATAGTCAAGGTGATTTTGACTAGATCATTGACTGATTAGTTCTGGCTGTTTATGAGGGATTGGATATAGAGAATCAAAGAATTATACAACCCATCTGTGACTTTGAGGAGAGAGGCAATTTCTTTTGGAGAGGGATATGTGTTGAGAAGCAATGGTTATCACGTCTAGGTAATATTTAAATATTTTTACCAGGCTCTCATACTGTACACTTAGCTTCTATCTGTGGTCCACTTCAAAATAAAATACCATATTTCAAGTTATTTCAGAACTATGCTTTATATTGATAGCAGAACACACTAAAGACAACATATTGTGAAATGACACAGACTAAATTTGTCTTCAAAACCTGAGATTGGGTATACTAACTTTATTAAGTCTCAACTTCCTCATAATTATAGTGTTTGCCTCATAAACACTGTCATTATAATTAAATGAAATAATACTCATGAAGCCCTCCCTATGGTGTTTGACACATGTTAAACATATGTTACAGGCTAGAAATTAATAGTAATGATTTAACCACTGACAAAAAGAACTTGTCTATTTATATAGTACAAATTCTTCTAAATACACTGAGTAGTACAAAGAATTTCCTCTGTAAGAAAAATATACATTTTATGCAGGTGCTTATAGATAGAACAATGTTTAAATATATCCAGAGTCTCCTTATAGATCTGCTCTCTAAATAATGAGCAGGTGCATCCATTCTGCTGGTCAACATATTGCCAGCCTGCCAAATGACTGGACATTCATTACTTCTCAGAGTTAATTCAGAACCCTCAGTTAAATAAATAAAATAAGAATTTCTATAATGAAAGATGATTTGGAAACATGCACCTTTCCATTTTTGAAAGTCCCACTGCACATTAAGATTAGTAAGTAATCTCTTTTGTAGTAATCAAATTTAATTTGCCTATTGATCATCTTAGCTGGCAATGAACATGAGCCCCCCACTGAGGCACACTTTTTAAAAAACCATGTCATTCATCTCATGATAAAAATGTTTTAGGGAGTGTTTTACAAATTCATCTCTCTTAGAGAAGGTGCTCAGTGTGGCTTGCAGCCTCCTTTGCACTTTGAAATACATACAGAAACTGTAAACTTCCTCCACAGACCACTTGACAAATGCAGTGATTTCTGACTCATAATGACGGCTATGGAAAGCAGATTAATGACCTCCCAAAACAAAAAAGATTCCCTCTGAGTAGTCATCAGAACATGAGATTGTGTTCCTTTAGAGCAGTGATTAAAGATTAGTTAGGATTGATCTAATCACATGAAAAGTTCACCTTTTCTTGCTGGGATGTATAACCATGAATGAAGAATCACAGACATACCACAGACTTTGGCCTTCTTTAGTGAGTTTGTAGATAAAGAAATGACCATGAGCCAAGGAATGTGGCTGCTTTGAGAATTTGGAAGCAGTGCTTTGCTGACAGCCAAGAATAGAGACCCAAATCTTAACACACAAGACTCGAATTCCATCAACAGACAAAAGGAACAGAGAAGCGGGTTTTCCCAGGAGGCCAGAGCAATGCAGCATCACAATCTAAGAACACCACAGCTCTAGCCAAGTGACACACCAAATACTAACACAAAGAATTGGAAGATGATGAAGTTGGCTTGCTGAGGCTTCTAACTTTGGAATGATCTGTTAACCCAGCAATATGAAATCTGTGTATTAATCTTCGCACAGCACCAGTCGCTGTGCACTAGCACATGTATGTATCAATGCCTGACATTCTCACAGTTATCCTGAGGCAGGTGCTACAACATGATCATTGATGGAGTAGAAACAGAAGCACGGAGATATTAGGAAACTTGCTCAGGGACATATAACTAGTTCCTGGTGTGGCAGAACTAAAGTTCAGTTGCAGGTCACGTGCCACTGGATTCCAGTTTCTGAATCACAGAGGATATACACTCAGGAAGGATCCTGTTACAGGTTTGGTTGTCTTGTCTTCCTTAAATATAATTGGCTTCTCCATTAAAATTAAATGACACATACTTCATTTCTTCTCAAATTTAGTTGAAACTTGATATTTTCCATTATGTTTCAGATCATTCAATATTTGGAACAAAGCCGAACATGAATTGCGTGAATTTTATTTGCTTAATTTTAAATTTACATACAAACAAATATATGCATCCAACTGGCTATAAACCTAGATTTCCTAAAAAATTATTCTTCATACTGTTTTAATGCCTCATGAATCAGTGGCAATAAATGAAACATCTCAGTCTTCTATTTGTGTGATATCTCTTTATTGTGAACTTAGGCAACATATTAACTAAAAAATATATGCCTGCTGTGTGCTTGGCGTTTGGGGTAAGAAAAGAGGAATAGAGAAGTATGTAACGTACAGCTATATTTTCATAATCTGTAAGAGACTGAACGAGATAAAACATTCACATAAAATGGAGGGAGCATTAGACAGCAAGAGGGAAGAGAGACAAATAATGCCTAGTTAGTGTAAAAAGTCAGAGGGAATCATATTAGTCCAAAAACCTATTGACAAACTAAACATACAATATCTCTACATGAGTCTATGTGTATAGCTGAAGGCTACATAACAAGAAACAGTACCAAACAGGAGAAACCTTGCTTTGAGTTGTTGGCCAGGGTAGTCCAAGAGACTCCTAAAATTATATAAGGCCTTGATTGCTTCTCAGAACTTGAAGACAGAATTTACTTCGGACACAAATTCGGAGTAATGAAGGAACTAGAAATGACCTGGAAGCCACTTCCCCTGAAGGACAGCTCTCATTGCTTTGGAGAGCACTACACAAGCTGCTAAGGGAGAACATCAATCAATAGTCCAACCACAGCTTCAAGGCCTAATAACCACATCAATGACCAGCACAGCAGACCACATGGGGGCAGTAGTGGCACTTTTATCTTGAGGGTTAATCAACAGCACCTAATTGGACTTAAAGCCCACTCAATGGGAGAGAATTCATGTGTGGTACTATAAACATAGCCAAATACACATGGCTAGAGAGGCCTTAGGTCTTATAGAAAACCCCAAGTCTGTCACATCCCTAGACAGATGAAATATCATACTATGTGCAAAATATGGATCCTTATATATACAGACAATTGTCCCAGTCACCACTCACCAAAGAAGCTTATTTTGCAAAAATGGAGACTATTACAGAGTATCACACAGACATTGTCTGTGAATTTCCCAAGCTTACGTGACACATCTGCAATGCAACCTCTATACCTAAGGTTCATGAAGCATAGAACAAGGGGTAGAGAGGACATTAATGCATCTCTCAACTCTCATCAATGAAGCTCCTTCATGCAACAGAGGACCAGGAACACAAAAGCTCACAAAAGACCAAAGCACGGCATGTAAGAGTATGCAGAGTGTGGGTCCTTGGACAGGACTCATATTAAAATTCACCCAACCAGGGCTCAAGGACCATTGTGGAAGTGGGGGTGGAAACATTGTAAGAGCCAGGGACAAGGTGCATGACCGTATGGAAACAGAGTCCTACAAGCTCCTGAGACTCTTCTCATATGAACCTACGGCAATGGTGTCAGCATGCACAAGACCTATACAAACTCAAGCAGACAAAACTCTGGTATAGAACTGTGGAAAGGGCAACAAGCCCCAATGTTAGTCAGCTGATTACTGCTCTATGAGAAAGAGCTGATCTTCTTAAAGGGAGGGACTCTAGATAGTCTGACTAGATCCCAGAGGATGAACTTGCACTGAGGGACATCTGGGGACATTAACTTGACATGACAGGCTTTAATACAAATGTCAGAATGTATGAATTCCAGTGGGGGGCTATGGGAGGGTGCCAATGAGGAAGGGGGATAAAGATGATTAATATTGACCAAGTTGTTCTTTATAAAATACACAAAAATTCAATAAAAATTTATGAGAAAAACACCAATGCATATTAAATCAACTTTCAAGACCTTTTCAATGTCCAGCAATTCTCTTCCCAGAGAAAAAGATCATTTGACCATTTCATAGAATGAACTGACTTAATTAGAAAACAATTCATTTATTCAAACTGTCCTCATTCTTTTTATCAGCTTCGAAATAATACCATAAGTTTAAAGTAAATAGGCTAGACAGGAAGACAGACACACCGGCATATACATGTGCTCATCTGCACATAAGTATACATAAACCTATGCACAAGCCCAGGGTACATGCATACATGTATACATTGTACTTGAACATCACTTCACATAGATCCTCTGGATGCCATCAGTGCCACCAAAGAGATTAGTCTACTAAGTGTGCACACATACAAAATTCAGAGCATGGATAACTCCAAATACTTAGGGTGGCAAGTTCTATAAGGCTTTCATGATGCTTCTGTTGTTTCTTTGAGAATTTTAGCTTGATGGGAGAGTTTCTGCCTTGCAGGTCAAGGATATAGGTTCATCCTCTAGGACTGGAAAGAATAGAAAGACTGGCTCTTTGTTTTCTGCTTCAAGGGCATGTTTCCTTGAGCTGTCATTAAAAAGCCACTGCAGGGATGGTTCAATATACATAAGTCAATAAACATCATAAATCATATAAATGGGCTCAAAGACAAGAACAACGTGGTCATCTCAATAGATGCAGAAAAGGCCTTTGACAAAATTCAACATGCATTTATGTTCAAAGT
>NW_008330115.1:594431-594824 GCF_000622305.1 Nannospalax galili
TGCAGAGAAACCCCACAGAATGGGAGAAAATTTTCACCAGCGACACATTTAACAGAGGTTTAACATCCAGAATATATAATGAATTCAAAAAAATGAGAATCAAGACAAGAAGTAACCCAATTAAAAGATGGGTAAGGAGCTGAACAGAGTTCTCAAAAGAAGAAGTAAAGATGGCTATAAAGCATCTTAAAAGATGTTCGACAGCACTGTTAGGGAAATGAAAATTAAAACCATTTTAATATTTCTTCTTACCCCAGTCAGACTGGCTAAGATCAAGAGAACAAATGATACCAAATGTTGGAGAGGATGTGATGAAAGGGGAACGCTCATCCACTGCTGGTGGGGATCCAAACTTGTTCAACCCCTATGGAAAGCAGTGTGGAGAACTCTTTA
>NW_008330115.1:594842-600751 GCF_000622305.1 Nannospalax galili
AAGAGATGGAAGCAACCTAAGTGTCCCTCAACTGACAAGTGGTTAACGAAAATGTGGTATATTTATACAATGGAGTTCTATTCAGCAGTAAAGAAAGATGAAATAATGAAATTTGCAGGTAAATGGATGGCTCTAGAAACTTTTATACTAAGTGAAGTAACACAGACTCAGAAAAACAAATAATGTATGTTCTCCCTCATATGTGGATCCTAGCACCAAATTCATATAAGTGAGTTTGCATCCAGACATAACTACAGAAACCAGGATAATGAAAATGAACCTGGAAGGTAAAGGAAAGGAAAGAACCTGAAAGAGAAGAACAGTAGGAAACAGGTGTTAATAAGGGAGATATGGATAAAAATTGGGATAGTTTAAGGGAGGGGAGGAGGGAAGGGTATACAAGGAACCTAGGGGATAAAGGGAAAGAAGGAGCTCAAGAGAGGTAGGACCATAGGAGAAGGGTATTATTAAGGGAGAAAGGGGTTAAATGGGGGCACCTTACTTGGGGAAACCATGATGGAGAGGGTGAGACAATGCGAGAGATAAATCATGACTAGCTAGTTTTAAAAACCAGAGGGAACCATATTAGTCCAACAACCTAATGAAAAATTATATATACCAGATCAAGAAATATATGTCTAGGTAAGGTTTATCTGAGAACAATTGGTCTTTGCCCAAGATTTATCTACATGACACACAGTAATTAAAAATACCAGACTGGTGGAACTAAACTTCTTGGATGTTTAACAGACATACTTTGAGGCCTATACTAATTTGGTCAGAGGGACATAAAGGACAGTTTTTCTCCTTGCCCTCCTAGGGTGGCTAGTTCCAGGGGACTATGAGCATCTCTCAAAATGTCCTGTAATGGTGGTGGGTCACCTGTCCTCTTGATCAAGGAGGCTGAGGAGAACCCACGAGATGGGCTTGAACCAGTGTCCAGTCTACAAGGAGGAGGGTCAACACAGAGGAATCATTTCCTCCATGCTTCCAAGTGAGGACAACCATGGTCGAGCAGGACCTTTGACTTATCTTCACATAGGCAAAACTGGTAAAAGAAAGGAGCCAGGGGCTCCTCCCAAGCCCATGTGATCCCTGAGAAACAGATCCTCAAACGACCTTAAGAGTAAAAATAAATTGGTTTATCTGGACCAACTGTATGGCCTTAAACACCCAAAAGGAAAGTATAACCAAAGATTAAAGGGGCCAATATAATTTCTTAAGAGTCCATATGTATAGGTAAAGGTTACATAACAAGCAACAATGCCAGATAGGAGATACCTTCTTTTGAGTTGTTGGCCTGGGTGGAACTGCCAAACAAAACCCCAGCATAAAACTTGGATAATAAACAGCAAACCCCAATCTTATCTAAAAGAATATTGACAACTGATTGCTGCTAGATGAGGAACAGCTGACCCTCCTAAAACAAAGACCTCTAGATAGGCTGACAAGATTCACCAGATGGACAAGTAGTGGGGAATGGCTGGGGTGCCGACAACACTGCAAACAGTAGCTGGGATATCAGAGTATAAGGGATGTAGCTTGGGGAGGGAGGCTATGGGAGGGTGCTATCTGGAAAGTGGGTACATAGTTGAATAAGATGATTTGGGATATTCTGTGTGATATACACACAGAAAAAAATCAACAAATTAAAAATGTACTATATTTGAAGAGGAAGCATGAAAGTTTACTATGTCATGTTAATTAGCAGAGGTAATGAACATTACCATTGAAATCTACCCAGTGACTTTATAGACATACACAGGTGCCAAGGATCCGAGTGTAAATGATTGACTAGTAATAAGATACATACAGATTAGAGACGCATGTGCTAAAAATCTCAGTGTTAGTAGCAAAAACAATGTCTTTCTGTAAGAAACAGTATATTTTAGAAAGAAATGGAGATCTTTTTAGAGTGTTAAAAACTCATTCAATTTTATGTGTTACAGGGCTTATACTGAGTGTAATATTGTATAACTGTATTGATTCAACAGCAAACCTAGAAATTTTATAGCCACTTTTGAAGGAGCTGTGTCTTTGCCCTGGAAACTGTTATTGGGCTTGCTAAAGCTGTAATGATATGTATATACAAAATGCATACTTCACACACACCAACCAACCAACAAACAACAACAAAACCAAGGCAAGAACTGAGTCCAGCACACTGGGCCTCACGGGACCTTGATTGGCCAGTCATCTTCTCTATCTGATATAAGCAGGAAGTGTGAGAAGCAGGGAAAGGCTTTTGCTGGTTATTGTCTGTTATTGTGGCACTAGGGCATCTGCAGAGACTTGCTGTATACTCCAGTTCCCTTGGGCTGGCAAAGTTTGCCTTCTTCTAATCATGCAGTTATTAAATTTTTAAAAAATTAAAAAAAATTCTTCAAAGCATAAATATTTGCTCCCTAATAATTAGTAGATGTGAAAAACATTACCATCGAAATCTACCTGATGACTTTATATCCATGCTCAGATCCCTAGAAGCTCAGAAAGTAACCAACTGTGACTAGTAATAATCAGATATTTAGAGATTAGAAATGCATGTGCAAACATCCAATGTCAATTGCATTGAAAAAGAATTTTTCTGGTTAAAAACCTCATTTAATTTTATATCTTACAGGGTTTATACTGAGTACAATATTGTATAACTGTATTAATTCAAATGTAAACCTAAAAATTTACAGCCAGTTTTGAAGCAGATGCATCTTAGCTCTGGAAATTGTTTTTGACTATGTCAATGCTGTTGTCATGAAATGCTTCTTCTAATTATGTAGTTATTAAATAAATATTTTTTAAAAAGCCACTGCAGTTAGACAGCATAGCTATAAAAACAAAACTTCATGGTGTCGCTGATCTGAAAACTGAACCTTCAAGCCCTAGGTTTGGCAGGGTTGATGACATTTGAGGTCTCTCTCATTGGACTGCAGATGGTGACCCACTATCTTCATGTGGCATGGTCTGTCTTTTGCTCATTTGTGTTGTCTGCTGATGCACTCATTTCTTCTCACAGGGATGCCCGACAGATTGGAATGCGGCCTGTTCAGACGGCCTCATTTAAATGCAATTGCCTCTTTAAGCCCCATTTCTACATACAGTCACTTGCTGAGTTTCTGTAGGTGAAGACTTCATGAATTTGAGGGAACTCAGTACAGCCCACACTTTAGGACTGTTTGTTTACCTTTCTTCTGTCTGATTTGAATTTGAATAAATGTTATCAGTTTTAAATTTTTTGAAACATGAAGTCAAGTTACTATATAAAAATCATATCTAACAAGCCTGCGAGGTTGTCTATTTCTCCTGTTCACTGTTTTAAATGTATGTAGCACCTGTTAATTTTCATTTTACTTCCTCACAAGTGAAAAGACACGTTTTTAAAAAGATGAAAGTAATGGTCACTCAGAGCTCTGACTATATTAGGTGGGTGCCAACCACTTAACTCTGCTTTATATAAATAACTATCACAAAAATAATTTTTGTGAGATTAAACTCTGTTGTTCGGTTTTACTATCCAAATACGTGTACTGTTACTGCAAACTGAATGTTTGCATTATTATGAAGCATATTGATAATGAATGCTAACAGGAAGTAAAACATCCTGTGGCTTTTCTCACAATATTCTAAAACGAATTGGGCAAAGATGCCTCTCAGGTGTTAAATATGGTTGCACAGGCTGTTTTTTATCTTCATTTTTCAGAATAATTTATCACCAGTCATGTAAAGACCATTTAGGAAGACCTTATAACACGATTAAATATGATTCTATCCTCATTCATCCTTATACTTGTAGCAAGGCAATTCCAAATTTATCAGACAGGAGGTTAATCACAGTGACTGGATAATTTGTGAGAAAAATATCACACAGTAACCTTGGTTTACATAGTTAATTCCACAATTTAAAAGGAATATGTAAAAAAAGACAGAATAATTTTCATGTTCAATATCAACTTGGCTCACCAGGCTGAAATTAAAAGACTGAGAGAGGAAAGAGGAAGGGACAGGGACAGAGAAAGAGGAGAGGGAGAAAAAGGAGGGGAATTTAGAGAGAGAAGGGAAGGAGAGAGAATGTAAAAAGGAAATGTAAACAAAAGATCTAAAGAAATCACAGATACTAAATGGATATTCATAACAAAAACTCAAGAGATGGACATGAAACAAGCCAGAAGAAACTACTCAGTGCTTCTGTCAGAGACAAAAGTTTACAAATTTGAAAGTCAGGGACAGGAATCAGGAAAGACGCACTAGAGGTTTTCTGGAAATTAAGAGATAGATGATCTTCAGGACTTTTTCTCACAATTGTTAGCTGGGTTTCCTCATGCAAGACAGAAGGGAGTTTTATAAACCTTTGGGCTATGTTTCACTCATTTTTCCTTCCAACACTAGTCAAATACAGTCTAAAACATAAAGCTCATTGATTTTAAGCTTGTTATGCAATGAGTACTTGTATGTTTTTCTCTTCTCACACTAGTACTGCTTTGCAGAAATCATTCACTACCTAATAATAGTTATGTGATAAATTCCTCAAGAAAATGTGCTTTAATCCACTTAGTGTCTAGCAAAAATAACAAACACAAAGAGTTTCTCTCTAAAAATACTTCATTACATTGAACAACTCAGTGACTCTCTGTCCTGGCTTATCTGGGGTGCTTACAGACCAGATTTTAGTACTTTCTATTGAAGTTTCTTCTTAACTTTGATTCCTTAAACTCTGATTACAGTTCTTCAAGCAAAACAGGTATCTCTCCTGTCTGAACTTTCATAACCTAGAGAGCAATCACACGTGTTTTGTGGCAATTTATTGTGAACTGAAACATTTCCTCCAAGAATAGAGTTGTTTAAACTCGGGAAATAAATCTATTGTGCTTAGAAAGTAAAACATTAAAAACAACTCTCATAAAACTCCTGAAACTTACAAGACTCATCAGGACCCCTCCCCATGATATAAGTAGCAACAATCCTAGGGTGAATTGAGTGTCTGACATGTCACTCTGCCTGCAGTTTGTGTGGGGATCTCTAGGCATACAGTTTTGTGAAACATCATGCATGCTGGGGTGGACTTTCTGGGGTTATAGCTACTTCTGAGTCAACCATATTACTGTGAAAGATCCTTCACCCACACTCCTGCAGGGAACTCCATTTAACTCACATGTTCACTAAATTAGACTTGGGTTGAATCCTTTCCCTGGTCTAGAATTGGTACCCTACCTTGGGTAACTAGACATTTGTTCATAGCTCCCCATGAAAACACACAGCACCATATAAACTTTTGGTTGTATTTGGCTATGAAATAGCTGATGCATGATAGGTAGTTTTTGCATTTCAGATTAAGACTCAGGCTCTGAAAGTAAAGCTATATGCTACACGTCACATGGGAACCTAAACAACACCATGTACTTACACTCAAAACTAAATTATTTCTGAAAAAAATGCATCCTACAGTTTTAATAATAAATTATAAGCACTCCAGTTCTTTAACTTAAAACATAATATGCAAGGAAATACTGTATTTAATGCATATGTTGAAAATAAATTTTAAATGATCTGAAAAATAATAGCAGACTGTGATACATATTAAAATATATTAAAATTATATGTTTCTAAAAACATAGAAAAATTATTATGTAAAACATAGAAAAGTTATTATGTAACTTTATTTAGCTTATTTAATGCTTTAATGTACCCCTCTCTCAGCAATAATCAAATAAGTAAGCACATTTCTTTTCTTTTTTAATTTCATGTGTATGAGTGCATTGCCTGCATGTATGTAAGTGCACTCAGGTTGTACAGTGCCCACGGAGGTCAGAAGAGAGCATTGAATTCCCCTGGAACTGGACTTATAGATGGTTGTTAGCTGCCATGTGGGTGCTGGGATTCAAACCCAGGTCCTCTACAAGAGCAGCCAGTGCTCTTAA
>NW_008330115.1:602158-610143 GCF_000622305.1 Nannospalax galili
AAACATATTGCTTAAAAATATACATTATAGAAAAATCACACTGCTCCCATTAAGATGCACAATTAATATAAATTAATACTTTTAATAAAAGACAAGTACTTCAAGCTCCTCTCAAATGCCCAGTTCTTTTTTAAGTTTTATTTGTTACTTTTATTTTGTGTGTATGAGTGTATTGCCTGCATGTGTGTAAGTGCACCTGTGTCATGCAATGCCCCTGGAGTTAAGAAGATGACACTGGATGCCCTAGAACTGGAGTTACAGATGGGTGTTAGCTGCCATTGAGGTGCTGGGAATTAAACCTGGGTCTTCTGCAAGAACAACCAGTATTCTTAATCACGGAGCCATCTCTCTGGACCCCTATATTTTATTTTCTTAATGAACTTTCTTTGGAGTTTCTAAAATTAAAAGAAGAAATTGACTAAAAAGAGGAGGAAAACCAAGAGGATAAAAACTTTCACAAGTGTTTCTGGTAGCAAAAGACAAAAAGAATTACTTCAAAATTATTATTCTACCTTTCAAATCCTCTTAGAACTAAATTCTACTAAATTGCATTATTTTCAATAGACGGGAACTACAACAATACACTTATGAAATTGCCTCGTTGTTGCTTATTTTGAGTTCTTCAATGCGCTCTTTGTTTCTGGTACACTCTTTTAGTCTGGCCTATCAACGTAATTGCTTCCCTTCTGCACCTCAGGTTAACATAGATCTGTGTTGAGGCCCTGGAGAGAATCTAACAGAATGAGAAGGCAACTGTAATCCACCCAACTCCATGCTTCCCAGAAAATAGATGTTCTTAAACACTCTAAGCAGGAGAAAAGAGAATGAAGGATTCTTAACAGTATCAGATTCCTAGTGGCAATCTGCAAGGAGATTATTGTTAGGGAAAAACAAAACTTGCTGCTTTTGGAAGAGGTATGTTTTATGACTTGTAAGGCTTGAGAAATCAGGAATAACCTTCATAAGCATTGTGTGGTGCCGGTGAGGAATTTAATTTGATTGGAATGTTTGGTCGAAACTGCAGAACTGTCAGGCACAGTCAAAATCAGAGTAAGAGAGGATGAGAACATGGCAGATGGAAGGGTTCGCGTCGGCTGTAGTCCCTGCTCTGTCCTTAGCCTGTTTAGAACTGGATCAATGTCAGAGACTGTTCTAGAAGCAAATCGGGCGAAGATAAGAAACACCTCATTGTTTTACATCTGTAAGAGCGAACTGTGTGAAGTTTAAAGGGAAGTGGCATGAATTGGGAAAAGTTTCTTCCAGGCTGAGTTACAAATAGCCCCTGAAACTGTCTCCTCCTAATAATACAGGAGTACAGGAATAGGGGCAGGACTGACCGTGAAAAGCCTGCTATGCTTCTTCATCAGCCAGAGTCCAAAGAAAAACGAGGGATTGGTCCCCCATATATGCAACACTAATAATTAAATAAAAAGTCCTGGATTTGAGACAGAGTGGATGAGGCTAAGGAAAAGTTAGAAGAGGAAGGAAGTGGGTGGAAATGATTTAAATACAGTAGTATGTGTGAAATTCGCACAAAAAAAATTTAAAAATGGATGTACAAGCATCTCTACAGCAGAATGAGTCCTTTGGGCTTATGCCAAAGAGTGGAATAATCAGATTATATGGTAGATTAAATTTTAGCTTTTTAAGATTTCACCACACTGCTTTCCACAGTGGTTGCTCGTACTTGCACTCCCACCAGCACTAAATGAGCATTATCCTTTCTCTACATCCTCACCAGCATTTGATATCATTTGTTGTCTTGATGTTAGCTAGTCTGACTGGGGTAAGATGAAATCTTGACTTGGTTTTGATTTGCATTTGCTGGATAAGGGAGATCTGATCTTTTTTTTATGATGAGACTTGATAGACTGATGAGACTCCGAGTGAACTCACACAAAGGGACAAACTTGATTTGATAGGCCTTAACATATATAGGACATATATGTGAATTTTCATGAATGCACGAAATTCAGTGGGGGGCATGTTCATAGGGGAGGTGATCTAAATATAATTAAGATATATAAAATGCACAAAAATTCAATAAAACATACACTGAGAAAAAAAATTTAAAAATTAAATATCAACTTTGACTCAATCAGACCAAAACACAGCACAGAATGGGGAAAATTGGCAGCAGGCCCCAACCCTAGCCAAGGAACTATTGGCAAATTATTGCTGTGGGGTGAGGGGAAAGTATGTTTTCTCCAAGGGAGTGACTCTAGATGGACTGACTAGACTCTGATGGATGATCTTGTGCCAAGGGACATCTGGACACAAATGCGGGACCAGATAAGACTTAACATATATGACAGAATGCTTGAAATCTGATGGGGGGACCATAGGGGTCAGGGAGAGGGATTGGGTCTAAATTTGATTAGCTTGTACTATATGAAATGCACAAAAACTCAATTTAAATAATCAGAAAAAAAGAAAAAATACCAACTTTGTTGCTGCCACAGATGAAGAAACAAGCTGGAAACTGGGGCTTAAATTTACCCTGCACAGATATGAATTCTAAGAGGAAACATGTTATGCCTTGAAGATCAGTTTATGTTTACTCCTTTTGTTTTTTGAGAGTTTTTAAATATTTTATTTATTATTTATTTTATCTTAAGTGTATGAATGCATTGCCTGCATGTGTATACATGTACCACATGTGTGCAATGCCCAAGGAGGTCTGAAGAGGGCATTGGATTCTCCTGGAACTGGAGTCACAGAACATTGCTAGCTGCCATGTAAGTGCTGAGAATCAATCCCGGGTCCTCCGCAAGAGCAGTCAGTGCTCTTGAGCCATCTCTCCTGTCCCCTGAAAAATATTTCTGTGTATATATACATGTATGTGAAAGAGTGTATGTCACATATATGTGAATGCTCATGGAGGCGAGAAGAGAATGTAGATCCCCTGAAGCTGTAGTGACAGGCAGTTGTGAGTCCTCGTATATGGGTACTGGGAACCGAACTCAGATCCTCTGGAAGAGCAGTAAGTGTGCTTAACCATTGAGTCATCTCTCCAGATCCATTCTCTTACTTGAGCAACATCACTACAATTTGGAAAGATGTTCCGTCTTACTAGGAAATAAGATCAGGAATAAGGAAATGCTTAGAAGTGGAAAGAATTAGAGAATCTAAAGTAATTTCATTATTGCCTGGTTTCATTGTCTCTTTTTCTTAATTAAAACACAGATTACAAATTTTTTCTCAAAGCTTTGAATATTATTAGGAAAGATTCTAATTTATTGTGGTCATATTTTTAAAAGAATAAGCGATATTCATTAAAAATGGAAAAAAAATCTACTTTCACAGTTTGATTTGAAAAGATAAATTTAATAACAAGCCCAGAATTCATAAGTATATCACAACTCATCACATCTATGACTGTACCAAACACAGGAGTTCCTATATAATTTCTCACAAAAACAGGAAGTATAACTTTCTGTAATGTTTAATTTTGTTGTTTGTCAGAGATTTGTATGTGATGCTTTTGTTTTGTTTTGTTTTCAGATGGGGTCTCATGTAGTCCAGGATGGACTCAAACCCGCTGTAGACTTGAGGATGGCCTTGAATTAATGATACTCCTTTTCTTGCTTCTGACTCTCATGTGCTATAGCCATTCACCACTATGTCTTGGTAGCTGTTTTAATGGTATGAACCAGTGAAATAGAAGGCTGTCTTGCCTTTGGAGAAGTATGCATGCCAGCTCTCTTCTCACTGGTGGAAAACTATGACACTTTATGTTTAACTACTATGACACAATATTATGTTTGGTAGTAAAGAAAATTTACACATACATTAAAAATCTTCAAAACGATTTCAAACTAAATATCAAAATATCAACAATAATGTTGAGCTGAATAATTCCCCTTAACAACAACAAAAAAAATTCATGGAACAACAAAAAAATTCATGGAGCTCTTATGATTAAGAGTCCTGGGAGGGAGAGTTATCTCAGATCTTCAAGGTGGGCCTAGTAACAAAGTAGCAAGGGTTCTTAAAAGATAAAGATAAGGAGATTGGAGCCAAAGAATTTGGCTCTTCTCCGCAGGGAGAAAAAGACAAGGCAGAAGATTCTTCCATCTGGTCTCTAAGCAGACCCAGCCCTGGTAACACCATGTCTGTAGACTGCTGATACTTTGAACCTTTGCTGTCCATCCAGCTTCATGATAAATATGCACAGCTTGAAGTCCCTAAACTTGTGTTATTTTGTTGTAACAATAAAATGAAACTGACATAACCATGCTGTCATCTTGTCCTCACCATGCCATGTCCATAACTGGGAAATAGAACTTAGGCTCCTGTTGTGGGAAAAAAAAAAAAAAAACCTCTCTGCTGCCTTAGGAAGAGCATCAGGGAACTGGGACCCAGCAGTGAAAATTTTTCACCTGTACTGACCTCTTAATGATACACAATACACAAAGCAAAACATGGAGGCCATACTTACAGATGGGTATAATTTTGTAGAAAAGCAAATGGCCTCTTGAGAGCCTCTAGGTGTGCCAGTTTAGAAAGTTTTATGAATACAAATATGATGAATCTCTAATTGGCATCAGGGAACTGGGACCCAGCAGTGAAAATTTTTCACCTGTACTGACCTCTTAATGATACACAATACACAAAGCAAAACATGGAGGCCATACTTACAGATGGGTATAATTTTGTAGAAAAGCAAATGGCCTCTTGAGAGCCTCTAGGTGTGCCAGTTTAGAAAGTTTTATGAATACAAATATGATGAATCTCTAATTGGCATCACTCATACATTGTGGTTTTAAGGGATATCTTCCTTAAAGCAAAACATATGTCTAAGATTCTTTAAATCTCACAAGTACAACAACTAATCCCTCCACCTGCCAGACTTCTGAGCCTTTATCTTGTTGATCAGCCCTTGGTGAGCACAGACAGACCTACACTGCAGTGAAACTGGTTTGGGGATTAAAAATGTGGTGTCGTCTTGGCTCTGCTTCTATGTTCATGTCCCTGAGCTCCAACTTCCCTGCATCATGATTCTAATGCCTACTTCAGAAGGATATGAAAATTAATAGATGATGGTGAATTGGGGAAGAATGTAGCTAGGAACATCATAGATAATACTACTTAAGTACTGTTATACACTTATGTAGCTATACAGTTCAAGTAAGTATATTACAATCATTCCATCATTCTAACACCTCTGAGGTGTCAGCAAGTAGATTAGAGTTCTTGCCTCACTTAACAGTCAAAGAAAATGACGTTCAACAAAACACTTAGTCCAGGAGCTAATCAATGACAAAGCAGGACTTGAATTGAGGAGCTTTAACTCCAAATCCCATGATTTCTCATTCTTGGGCTTAAGATAAGCCTTTTCTCTCCAAACACAAAGAAAAGTAGGAAAAACTTTCCACAGTACAATATGTCCTATGAAGGTAAAAGCATCTAATTGAGGCTAAGATACTAGACCTCTTGTCCTAAGCAGGGGTCTCATTGGGAAGAGAGGGGAAACAAATATTGCAGACCTGTAATTAGAAGCGTCTAGCATTAAACTCTGAACAGAAGCATCTTCATGATGAAAGATGCCTAATGAACTGAGAAATCCATAAAGATAAACCAGGGAAATGGCTGTGCTGACGCTGTGGTTCAGGAAGCAGTTCACCATCCCAGCCCCACCACAGTGCTTCTGTTTCTGCAATATTTTAGTACCTCTAGGGTTTTAATTTGAAATGGATTTTTAATTTAGTTTAACTAGGTACTGAACACCTAATGAATAGTTAAAACACCTCCATTGGGATCAGAATGAAGATGACTACTAATAATATTTTAATGATTATTTATGGCATCATTTCAAAAATGAGCAAATGGCTTCCCATAAATATTTGAGAAAGCTTCATTGTCTTCATAAATATGAATGGAGGCTGGAGGAGTGATGCTTTTCTCCAGCAGGGTTTCTTACCCAATAGTGTGGGTGGTAAGTAGAATACATTTGGAAAACAAGGTTTCATGCTTTCATTAATAACATTACCACTTTCTTTATTCACCAGAGATTAGCCACTTAAACAGAAAACGACTCCCACCACAAAGATCCATCTTCGTACTAGTCTATATTATTGATTTTTATAGACGTATGGAAGATACTAGCTATACACTTTTCAAACACATGCTACAATGGAATCTGGGTGCTTTAAGAATGAACTCATGATCAGTGTTACCAATAATTGCAAGTATTTTCATTTGTCTATTATTCAGATGACATTAGACCTACTTGTACAATGAGATCTTTTATTATAATTTTATATGTGTGTGCATATATGTGTATACACTCATGCCGTGGTGCATAGTTGAAGGTCAGAGGACAGTTTGTGGGAGATGGTTCTCTCTGTCCATCATGTGGGTCCTGAGGATCAAACTCAGAACATCAAGGCTAGCAATAGGTGCCTTTATCCACTGAGCTATCTCTTTGGCCTATACATGATATTTAAATGAAATCCAGTGACTTATTCTAGTGTCTAGACAGTAAGAGAGTGGGGGTCTTGCTTTCCTCATTAAAAAAAATATTTTCACAACTTTGTGTTAGACTCAGAGGGAACACTTGAATTTCTTTTCAAAGAACAGGTCTCCAATGTTAAAATGAAAAGTATTATGATGAGGTGCCTCAGGACAGACCATAGCTATGCCATGTGTTCCACTAAATGTTCTCCTTCCAGCTTTGTTTGACCTGCCCTCACTCTATCAGGGTCTCGTGTTCCCGATGTGGGTGGACAAACCAGCATAACACATTTTTATTTTGGGTTTCTCATGATTTATATGATAAGGAGGGAGGACTTACAAAGAGGCAGTGTCATTCCTGCCCCACCCACAGTCTCCATTAGCTTTCGTCCCCAGCCATGGGTGCGTGCTCTCACCCCATGGTCTGTGTATGCCCCTTCTTGCTTCCACACTTGCAGGATGCCTCCACCATTCAGACCACACACTTCCTTTTCCCATTCCAATATCTGTGCCACTAGCTCTGCCAGTGGCTGGGCTCCACCATTTTTCCCAGATTGCCCTGCGCTTGCCCATTACTCACACTTTTCAGGGGAATGAGTGGTTTCCTGGCTACACCATGTTACAGCCCTAGCTAATCCCAGCAACTGAAAATTAGAGGCAGTTGACTCAAAGTGCAGGAATAGAATAGTTTAGCCCAGCTGCACCCAGATGTCAGTTTGAGAAAAGGTCAACATATACCTGGCCGTTCTTACTGCTTGTTTCTGGCTTCTGTACTTTTGGCTCTGCTTGACTTGTACCTTCAGGAAGAAACTGTTGAGAACCTTTCTAACCCTGGGCTATGAGAAACTATTGGGGGGCTCTCTACCACTGAGTAGACAAGGATATGATTTTTCTGTTTAAAAGCCCTGAAAAAGACGTAAGACTGCGCTTGGGATTGAATGCCCAGTGTAGTCACTGGCCAGCTATAAAGACTTTTCCTATCTGTGCTCAAGATTATGGTTGCAACAGTCAGTGGCCAATGTCCATTTTGCTTGGTCAGTGCCTTGATGTGCAATTTGTTAAATATGTGAAAAGTTAACCTGCCTACCTCAAAAAGTTATAAAGATTCAGTGGGGGTCGTGCAAGTGTTTGGAAATGTTTCAGTGATGATGATAGTGCAGATGAGGGGGCAATTATTGGGCTAAAGAGGCACATGAAATAAAATAACACTATGTTTGCTGTAATGTCCTTAAGACACCAAGTTAGAAGTTCAGAAAAGAGAAAATTGTGGGATATATTGTGACTGAAGAAATATTTATAAAATAGTTGTGACATTTGTGAAACTCTTAAAGTGTGATCAAATAGTAAGAGAATTGGCTTTTGCAGATTCAATTTTAAAGTCACATAAAAGGTATGGTAGTCGACAGACAATTTAAGTTTTAACCTTTAGAAGATAATATAAATTTGTCTGTTTCATAAACACAATGGTATAACTTCTTTAAAAAACAGGAAATCAACATGCCTTCATCAGTGTAAAAATTATATATATA
>NW_008330115.1:610285-612979 GCF_000622305.1 Nannospalax galili
TAATGTTATGTTTTGTGTTCAAATTAATTAGACAACAATAGCAGCCTAAGCAATAAAAATTAAAATATGATTTGAGAACAGATTATAACTATTATTGCAAGGACTATACAATCATAAGGAAAAATATTGACATAATAATTTTGGATACATAGAGACTTGACTGCTCAAATTTTTGCTTACATACCAGTGATATATAAAAGCAATGACAGGAAAGAGGAAGACAAAATGGAAGTGTTTGAGGAAGAAGGATTATGTTATAAATTTAGTTAATTAGATTGTGCTAAACTAAAAAGTGTAATGTAATCCCTAGAACAGTCACTTTAAAATAACTAAAATATGCTGTTAAAAACATTCAGTAGTATACTAAAATCTACTTATGTAACTGTTCTATGTTTTTCTTTTCTATTGCTGTGATAGAGCATTCTGACATAAAGCAACTCTAGGAGGCCAGGATTTATTTGGTGTACATTTCCAGTTACAGTTTATCAATGAAATAACTCACTCAGTGAAGGAACTCAAGCAGGAACCTGAAGCAGAAATCAGGGAGGAATGCTATGCTTCTCTCTTGCTCAGATTCCTGCTTAGTTAGCCTTTTTATATAGCTCAGGACCATCTGCGAGGGAATGATGCTACCCAGAGTGGGTTAAGCCCTTCTGCACTAATTAATCATCAAAACAACAACCCCAAAGACATGCTTACATGCTCAAATGACTCTAGATTTGTCAAGCTGACAAAGCTAAATAGGACAGGTACATGAGGCATCAAACAATAAACAAAGAAAAAATATATGAGATGCAAACGTATAGACTTTAAAACAAGTGTTGCTTAGTAGCATTAAAGGGTGTGCTGTAGTAACAAAAGAGTCAGTTTACTAGTGATATGTGATGGTTGCAAATAAGTCTGCATTTTAACAAGAGAGCTCTACAAAGAATGAAACAAAATTTGATTGAATTCAAAGAGTGAATACACAACTCAAAAGTAGTAATTGAAGACAAAAACTTCCTTTCAATAACTGATTTAAAACTGAGAATAATTATTAATGATGGAGAACATTTATGCAACAATGTTATCAATTTTCAATATTCAATAATACTGAAAGGATTAAGATTTTAAAGAACCTATTTAGATAAGTATGCTTTATGACTACAGTGCAATATAATTTGCAACTGAGAAAAATTTGATAACTCTCAATCCTATGAGAAGTTAAAAAACATATTTCTAAATTATCTGTTAATCAAAGAAGAAATTTTGAACTTAAACTGAAGAAAACATGATGTTATAATGTATGTGGTATAGCTAATGCAGTTCTTAGGAATTTATAGTTTCAAATGTTACGGGGTGGTGGCACACACCTTTAATCACAGCATTCTGGAGGCTGAGGGAGGCAGATCTCTGTAAGATCAAGGTCAGACTGATCTACACAGCCAATTCCAGGCCATCTGGAGCTACAGGGAGACCCTATCTCAAAAAGAAATAATTCTGTATTTATATGTTTTAAATGTGTTTCTCAAATGTGTTTGTATTGGTAGTTCTGTTCCTAATGGGACACTGTCAAGAGGTTATGCGACAATTAAGAGTTGGGGTCTATTGAGAACATTTAAGATAATTGGGGCAAACCCTTGAAAAAGAACAACATAATTTTTGAACTTCTGTAACATTCTGGCTTCTTCATGATGTGCTCTCCAGTTATTGTACCTAGACCTACCATTTTGATGTCTTCTACCAGAAGATCCTTGTCAGAATTGACCAGTGCCCGGAGCCAAAACCTTGTATCTACAGAACTGTGAACTAAATAAATCTGTTTTAAAATAAGGTACACAGACTCAGGCACTTTGAAATATAGACTTGCACAATGTCATGGAAAGTGGACTTATACAATTTAGTATAGAACTAACTGAAAGAAATAAACGATGTGTATGTTTGGTTCTGAGAATCAAACCTAACACTAAACCTAAATCTCATACTTCACAGTGAATGTTTCCCCCCAAGAACTAGATATGGTAATGGCATAAATAGGAGTCTGTATCAGATATAATACAGTTCCCCATAGCAGCAATATTTTGGGTCAAGCCCATTAGGGGCAGGTTTTCTGGTCCCTATGCAGCACAAATGAAGCCATTTCACAAAAACACAAAACAAAACAAAACAAAACAAAACAAAACAAAACAAAACAAAACACCCGGGATGGCATTTATATGAAAAGTTTTTTAATATCAAGCAAAACTTTAAAGACCAAAAGCAGATCCAGGCCTTGACCTTAAAGTGGAGCAGGAATTCACCACAAACAAATGAGAAGAGTTGGCTAACAATGAGTGCATTTTAAGAAAGGATTGCAGCACAGAGTAAAGAGTAAAATGCATTAATCTGGATGACACCGGTGAATTTTTGTTGCATGCATTATAGTTCAGCGCTAACAATGAGTGCATTTTAAGAAAGGATTGCAGCACAGAGAAAAGAGTAAAACGCATTAATCTGGATGACACCGGTGAATTTTTGTTGCATGCATTATAGTTCAGAAATGCTGTTTAAAACAAACATGTTGAACTCATTAGATTGGTCTTTATATGTGAAGGGAACTTCTTTTGTAAAGAGCTGCTTTATCTCTAAACTCCACATTTCATTTTTCTGCTATTTTGTTTCAGTAACTGTACAATAGCCTGCAATCTATATGCATGTTTTTACTTCTTAGTAAAT